>NC_056744.1:44804834-44934834 GCF_019279795.1 Protopterus annectens | reverse complement strand
CAGTAAGGGACTTCTTGTACCACTCTAGTTAGTACATGTTAGAATTTGCCCCAGCACCCATAGGCAGAGAAGTATATGCAGGCAGGAAGGTAATTATACCTACTGCAAATATGGTTACCACCCTGTCCCTGAGATTGGTGCATCAGTGGCTGTAACCTAATGTATGTGCAGGGGCATCATGGAGGCAAAGACTAGTTCCACCACAGCCATTGGAAAGTTAGTAAGGGTGATGAAAGGTGTCCATGATGTCCTACAACAGTGTATGTCCCATATGTATCACTGTTTAGACAGACTCAATCACATACTAGAACATGCCATGGCCTCTCGGGCTCACCTGCTGGGGGAGAGCAGCAGTCCACAAAGCCAGTCTAGTGATACACCCACAAATGGTAACCATCATGGCCAAGTATGACCAAGATCTAACTCATGTAGTGCTAGCACATCCACAGTTGTATCTGTTGTGGTGGTATCTGCACCCAGGAGATGAAATTCCCATGGTAATGGCAGTCACCAGAGTGGCAAGTTTCATAGAAAATGTCACTCATGATCACTCAGCACACCAGCATGTAGCCAGTGTCATTTTATATCCAGTGCTTCTCATCGTAGTCCATTCTCATGGCTGTGGCATACATGGGATGCTGAATCCTGTGCCATGCATGCCCATGACCTGCCCAACTCATTGAGCCATAATGCCACAAATACTGCAGTGGATGTGTCCCAGCAGACCTGTGGTCAAATTCTCTGTGTCCAGCACACATGCGCACACATTAGCACCAATACAGTCCCCAGTACATCATACGCATGCACTTCCACTGACACTTACCCTTCACAAAGACCTTTATGTTAAATCCCCCCCATACCCTCCAACGCAGACAGGCAAATAAACACAACAGCACATTTTATTTTAATAATCCTCAGCATTCACATATTTTCCTGTGAAACACACCCACTCCTGATCTCCTTCCCCCATCTCTGCAAATGATGATAACTGTGCTCTGCTCTTTGGACATTGTTACTTGGGTTGCCTACATCTGATGCACATCATGACCAGCCTATGCAAGCACAGCCTGGTGTTGGTCTTGTCTGCACCACTTTTATTGTAATGTATCTGCTTTACTTTTGTCTACAATGTTCTGAAGTTATGCAGAAGCTTTGCTAGTGTCAGCAATGCCCTTCTGCTGGTTCATCCACTGACGTCTCTTATGACTCAGACTCCACTGCCTGGTGTTTTCTGGACTGCTGCTCCTGTAGTGCACACCTCACTGTAACTGCTTTCTAAGTATGATATTCTGTGAAACTGCAGAGACTGACACCATTTTTGCACACATACCACAGCCATACTGTAAGACACCACTGGATGAATCCAGACATTGAAAGCCTGCTGTCAGCATCTCATATACATGCTCATTAATGTTCCTTGTTTGTGATTAGACATGGTTTTACTCCTGGTCTGTTTTGATTTTTGTGGCTGTCTAAAGGATGTCATGAGCCAGTGCTCCAACAGGATGCCCCTAGGTGAAGTCATCCTCACAAAAAGTTAATACACATCACAGGTGGGTTATGTGTGGGAGTTGTGATAACTACCTTGTTGACCAGCAGGCATATTGTAGATGATACCTTGTACATTACAGACCACCTGGCATTTGATGGGGTGATAACCTTTGTGGTTCATGCATCTTCCTAGTTCACAAGGCAGGGTCTTTAGTTCAATATGGAAAAATTCTATGGCCCCCAAGTACTTCAGAGAAATGGGTTATATCACAGAAATCCTGCATGGTGTAGTGTCTCTTCTGTGGTATGTGGGAAGCACAAATATTTCCCAAAATGCTGAAGCATGGCATTGAGAAACTGATGAAATATTCCCTTGGAAGATGCCTGAGATATCCACACTGTATTCCAAATAGGTTACTGAAAGTTCCCTGTAACTAATATATGTAAAAGCCACAAGTACCTTAGTATCCGCTAGGATAAGTACTCCATGCCTCCCATGGGGCTGCAGCCAAGGCTGACACATCTCCACAATTTCTTGGATGTTGTCCCTATCTACAAGGAACAAGTCCACAATGTCAGTGTTGTGGAGTCCATGAAACACTAAGCATGGTCAGATGATCCAACACCTACTGGGGGCTACAATATGCACCACTGGCCAAATCAAAGACAATAAGAACCTCTTGCAGATACACATTTACTAATGTGATGGCAACTCCTAACTTTCTTTAGCAATTCCCTTAGTCTGAACATGAACATTCATCCGAGTTCAAATAGGCAATGGCACCTTATTAGCATACCTCAAAACACTCACTGTAATAATGTTATTCATTGCCATTTAAATATAAGGCCATTAGCATATAGTATGCTGTTTGACCTGCCCAACTTGCAGAGCCTGTGTTTCTGAATCTCACACATCCTGCTTGTGGCTGCATGTCATGCAAATTTACTTAGCGTGATGTGGAGAAGTTTCCTCAGTCCAAAAGTGCTTCTTTGTACTTTTACAGAGACTAAATTCAGTTGATATATGCTTTGTCATGGTGTTATATTTTACTTTGTGTATTTTTTAAAAACAATGGTAGAAATGCACAGAAGAGCTGTGTACAGTGACACTTTACCTCAATTTTTTGATGTTTTAAGACTATTTATTCACTCACTGCATCTCTGACAAAAGTAAATTATGGTTGCGCAATCTATAAATGTATTTTCCCCAGCCACTGACCCATCTGTAACCAGGTATCATAGTATCAGCAAGAATGGGTTAATAAATTCAATGGCTACCTTATATGCCTATAATCTTTAAGGGTCTTCCAAGGGGGGGGGGGCACTTAAGACAACTATTTACATGCTTCATTGTTGGTATCTTTAACTCAGTATTTGTTTGGTAAGAAAATTCCATGTTATGTTACTTTAGGAAGTGGTCACTGATACATTTATTTTAGGGCTCTGTTTCTGCCAAGTTTTAGAATTTCAGGCTGTCAGGCTGTGTAAATTCAAGCATTTTACCATTTCAAAATAATTTCAAATAGTGAAGAGACACCGGCTCAATGAAGCCACCACACATTGGTGTGATTTCTTAAATATATAAATTGCGTGAAGCACCCTGCACAGAGAGTAATTTCAGTCATATCAACAAACACCATCTACATTTTTTTACTGCTAAATCTGTTGCTGTTACAAAAATAGTGTTCAAGAATTAAGGAAACTCAGATTCAGGATAATTCTGAAGTATCATATTATATCATATCTTCACATGTCAGATATAATAATGAACAGTCAGGATACAGAGGCACACACAAATAAAAAAGTGAGATGATGGGAGACTAGTGAGAAATGAATATATAGAGTGCTAGATCTCCCCATCCGCTATAAGTACATATAGATATATATATATATAGAGAGAGAGAGAAAGAGAGAGATAATCTGCATGCAGTCATACACACACACACACACACACACACACACACACACGCACACACACACACACACACACACACACACACACACACACACACACACACACACACACACACACACACACACACACACACACACACACACACACACACACACACACACACACACACACACACGCATGCACAGTTCTGATAATTTAACAAGAAATCTTTAAGGCATAAAATAATAATGTACAAAATATTCTCAAATTCAGTAGTGCATCTTAGTAGAATATGAAACTGAGCAGTAAATAGTTATATGGTGGGGGGGGTTGTATTGTTGGAGTCCAGTATTTTTTCTCTGGATACTCTGAGACAATAAGCAAATTGTCTGAGCAGAACAAAGCTTTCATTGTCCACAAAAAATAGTCAAATCCTTCTAGTGGATATTATCATGTAAATAAAGAATAAAATAAATAAATAGTTGCACTAAAACCCACAATCTGATTTTAGAACTATGCACTCCTACGGAGAATTACACAAACCACAGCTATTACATATGGCAAATAGTTCTTTAAAGAAAAAAAAAAATAACTACATCTAAGGGCTTTTGTTCAGATTGTATTATTAATGTGACCTTTTCTCAACAGTTTCCTCTTCTCTCGGTTTCCTTGAATAAATGCAATTAGAAGGTGTATGCCACATCTGTGCCTCTATGAGACACTCTTCCATTTTAGGTGTATGAAATCCTCCTAATTAACTCCTACTGGATTGCAGCAGGATCTGTGTAGTTGCAATAGGCCTTGACCAGTCAAGGGAGGGTGTGTTGAGGAGAAAGCTAAGAATGAAAGATGGAAAGAGGACAGCTAATTAGATTGATTAAAAGAGAGATACTGTGTGCTGTAAATGGAGATGAATTGCTTTGTCCACATGCAGGAGTAGATAATGAAAGGGAAATTTATAATCTTTAAGAAAGTAAAATGAAAGCAATCCAACAAAATGAATTATTTAGTATGTACAAAGTAAACTATTATTTAAACTATATGTCACGAGGGTAGAAAAAATGATTGGAAATATGTCCCTGTCATAATGTATTCTGCAAGCATTTCTATTCTGCACTGCAAACACAGATATGTAAGCAAAACTGATTCTAAAACTGTGCCCTCATTTTTATTAGCTGTGCCCACACACCAAAAACTGATAAAATGCAAGGGAATCTAACTAAAAGAATTTCATGGAAATTATCTCATTGCACTGTAAATAAATAAGTTGTAAATTGTCTTTGCTTTGTTCACCATATTTAAAAAAATGGGATACATTGAGAAACATATATTCCTGAAAAGTAAGCAAACTGAATTTTTTGGGTTTTATTTTTGCTCTGATTAAACATAATGTGAACTGTGTTATTATTTTCTCCATTAGTAATTAAAGTGTAATGGTAACAAAAAGGCATTTATTTACATGAAATGTGAATATTTCAACTTTGCAAGGAAGGTTTTGTAATGTGTAAAATGCAAGATTCACTAACTGTTATGTTTAACAATTATTATATTACTATTCATACCAAAGCAAGCAAATGTTTCTGTAAATGTGTTATTTATTCCACTAAAAAATATGATTGTGCAACAGAAAGTTTCACCACACTAGAAGGGTGTGACATGTTGTGGCAGTTTATAACTGTTTGTATTAACAATACAAATGTTAACATTGTTAAATAGTCTAGTAGTGGTGGAATGAGAAATGTTTGTTTTGTTGCACACTGTGCGCATATGTGTCACAGTACTAAGTTCATTAATTTTTTTCCTGATGGCTGATCTGTCCTTTTCATGGCTGCAGAGGAGGCATAGCTTATTCCAGGACTCAATGGACTTATGAGAGCTATCAATTTCCAGATGTGATACCAGTACATCTCAGTCTGCACGCACCCACACACCGACCTACAACTTCATACAGATGTTTGTACATATGTTAAAACCTACATGGACACTGACATGACATGTAGAGTTTAGACAGAAGACAGCCCAGCCAGGAAGTGACCTCAACCCCAAGTATTGAGAGACAACAACACTAACCACCCTCCAGCATATTTTAAGAGCCAGTACATCGCACTGGATATGATACTGGGCTACAAAACTGTACCTGTACCACCACTAATGCATTTGATAGCTGTAGTCAGTGTAAAAAAGTAGTACAGTATCCTCACAAGTGCTGATTGAACATACAAAACTAGAAACATACATGAATAGAAAAAGAAGGCATAAAGTTATAAGCAAAAGTCTGAAAGTTAAGCAGTATGATGAATTTTCAGAGACTGCTACTACTTGAAAAATCAAGTATTTCTCTTTTAATTTTTACAAATTCAGATTTCATACATCTATGTAATAGAAAAGTAGGGAGAATGACCGATCCTCCACCTGTATGGCACGGGAGAGCTTCCTTCACACACACACACACACACACACACACACACACACACACACACACACACACACACACACACACACACACACACACACACACACACACACACACACACACACACACACACACACACACACACACACACAAAATCAGTTTTGCTTATTTTGTAGTGAACTCCAATAAAATAATTTCAGAATTCCATTTTTGACACTGTGCATCTCATGCTGACACATTTATTAAATGCCCAATAAGCTGAAAAAACGGTTATGGTCTATACACAGAGGCAGCCATGTAAAGTAATGACCCAACATGTATTAACATGATAAATACAAAATATTCTGTAAAAAAATCCTCCTAGCGTGTCTTGTCTTTTCATATCCTTTCCTTGGGTACCCTTTTATCTCTCTCTCTCCTTTCTGTTTCACTCGGGTCTAATTCTGCCATTACTACACACATTCCTTGTAAGCCACATATCTTGTGATCATTTGTTTATCCATCAGTTACGTCAACTCCTAAGTGTGAATCTTTCATACTGTCATACTCATTACTGGTAAAAAAAGATCTGTCACTGTTGGTTATGTACCAGGATGTGTGGCTGTGTTAAAAAAGCACATAAGGTAATACATTCTTTGCAAGTGAAATACAATAATTCCATAGAAGTGAGAAATTAAGTTTTCAGGTCATGCGGTATAGGCGATAAACTGCAGACATATATACTACATTTTATTATTTTACCATCAGTAAAGATTAAGGACATAGCAGAAATGGAAACAGAATTATTTGTATCAATCTGAATAAGCAGTTATATTGTTTGAAGTGGTCTTAGAAGAATATTACCAGAAAAGACGATAGCATCCTTCTGTTAACGGCACTGGAGGGCACTATAGGTGTTACAACAGGTTTTACTGCATTACTATGGCAAAATATTTTAAAGTAAATAATTCAAGCTACAGAACATCAACGACTACATACAAAAATGCACATGTCCGGATACAACCAATCATGATAACATGAGCACAGCAATGTGGGGATATTCCCTCATCATTCTCATCATGTGCTTGGGGCATTTTTTCCTGTTACCATCCATACATATCTCTCTTAATCTATAGCATAGCATTGCAGCAATTAAGTGAAACACATTTTCTGCTGATATGTTAAAATAAGGCATTATTATACAAATAACATTTAGTTTTACAAAACAAAATCTGCTCCAAACCTACAGAAGCCTTCTTACATACATTATATAGATATAGATATTTAAAAAGAAGACTTGATGGGAAGGATGAAAGGGACACGGGGGAGAAAAGTAGGGAAGGGTATTCAGAGGGAGCAGACAAATAGACATAAAACAATACAAACAGGGACAGACTGATACATAGCAAGAAGGAGACTCATTTGATACCAACAGACAAACATAGGGAAGATGTTAGAGAGACCAAGATAATGGAGCTCCTGCATTTCTGTGGTCAGTGATATGGGTCATATCATGATCTGGTGGCCTGACAGCAGAGGTCTGCTGGACTAGTGAATTTATGATTTGATATAGAAAAAAACTGATGTGCAGTGACCTAGCATGTCGATGTCCAGTCATCTTCCACCTCTGCAGTCTGTTGCACTTCAGCTGAGCTGGGGCAGGCAGTTTGGAGCTGTGACTACCTTTCTGAAATGGGCAAGAGTCCTACCTGCTGAGGCATGCCCACCTAGTTCACTCACTTCAGCTGCAGCCAGAGCCAGAGAAGTGGCAGCTGATAGCTGACTCATCTGCATCTCCTTGGTTCATTCATATGCAACAGAATGGAGACAAAAAGGGAAGGGTATAAATAGTGAGAATGTTATGCACACAATACATATACTATATGTGTGCAGGTGGAAAGGTAAGAGTTCCATGCACCCCACTGTGCCAAAAGTCTGTTCTACCTTATTTAACATTTTCATCTCACTCTACCCATGTTGAAAGACAAAAGGGACATACTACATATCACACATAGGAATGGATTACATACACAAAAAAGGGTAAATATAATGCAGAACATATATGTGTAATGAAGCTAAAGCATGAGATGGTCTCCACAGCCTGGGAAAGCAGCTATACTATTGTAAGTGTGCCCAATGAAGAAAATGCCTCAGAGGATGAAGTTACACTACCACATGTAAGCAGAAACCAGGGGATGCTGCGCAGAGGCAGAGGCAGTCTCAAACAACTATGAGCAGTGACAAAGAAGCAAGAGATGGTGGCCACAACCTGGCACCTGAACAAGCATGTGTTCTTACTAACACAACACATAGTGCCATAATAATAGTACCCAAATACAACACCTAGAGTACATGTTCAAACACCCACATCTGCCAGCATGGTATATCCTTGTATGTGTCAGAAGAAACAAAATTTATTAGAAAGAATGATCTAAAAGCTGTAACATGGGATAAAAAACGTTTAGAACAAACATTGCCACTTCATCAGCACTGTCCTATACTGTGCAAAATGCTGTCTGGGTGTGTGGTATGGCTGCTGTTTGCTGTCAGTCATCATCCCCATTATTACTGCTGAATGATACGTTTGTGGCAGCTGTGGTGCAGCCTGATGTTGTGGTCCATGAGGTACCTAGGGTTAAGAGTTAGTCCACCTGCTGCCTTGTGATCATGTTCTGTCATATATAAAATGCTACAAATAGTTTACAGGCAGTGGCAGGGACTTAATGTAGTGCCTTCATATGGATCTAGGCAGCAGGCTGAATGCTTTACAATGTCCTAAGTTTGTGAGTCAGCAGTGCATGTTGCATTTTGGTAATGCTATATAAATTCCTTATGGACGTAATCACTGTGGTAGCTCTCTGTTCTGTAGGGTTAACAGACTGAAATGCTCATTCTTACTCAGCAGAAATTTACTGGGAAATCTCTTTAGCATGTGCCAGTTGTTGCCTGTGATATACCTAAAGTGTCTTTTATTTGTTTCTGAAAGGTCTCTGTAGCAAGAATAGTAGGTGTTATACATGCCTTGGATGTCATAGAAAGCCCACCCATTCCCTAGATCCAGCTTATGGCCTATACATGCCTGCCAAATCCTGTATAATATCTCTAGAAACTCAAAATCAGTCCATCAGCTGTTGGCCCATGAGTGGGTTGCATGTTATCTTCTGCCTGTTCTATTTTCCACTGTGCACTTGCAGTCATCTCACTCTAGGCTGTGGACTAACATTGTTAGTGGATATTAAGAGCTTCTGCTGCTCTAAGCACATTTTTAAGTTGTAAGTCCACAATATTCAGTGTGCCCTTATCTTTATACTCTGATGACAGTGAATCATGACCTGCTTGCACAGACCATTACCTGCATATCATTATGCATTTTTATTTACATGTCATTTGCATACCCCTTTTCCCATCTCATTTTGCACATTGTCTGTTGCTATTGGCTGGTTTAGTGAATCACTGCTAAGCTGCACATACTTCATTTTGCTGAAATGGCAAGTTGTGCAGAGTGCATCTTGGTTATGATTCCTGGCATTTATATCAACGTTCAAGATGCAATCTTGGGCAGATTGTGCTTCTCCAGACAGAAAGTCATTAAAATGAGCAGCTAAAAGTCTTACCTGTCTGTTATCTCTGTGTCTCTCAGATGCTCTTGAGAGTATATTGTAAATTCTCTAATAGTGTATCCATGTAAAAGAGGCTACAGGTGCATTCCAAAGCATAAAGAGCACACTTAGTGCATAGCAATGAGTATAAAAAGGTTTTCCATTAATCCCATCAAAAGTTGTATTTCCCACAGGGTGAAGTCCACTATGATAGTATAAACATGGTTACACAATATGAGCTGGTGTACAAAAAGGACTTTAAATAAAAAATCATCTATATTCCTACACTCCTAAAAGAGATAAGTGGATGTTTACAAATTACACTATTAAGAAAGTTGTTCTGGAAAAGAAATGACCACTCATTACATATAACCTTAACAACCAGTTAATCACCATGAAGTGATTGCCATCTGTTATTGTGATTGCTGATGATCAGTTATGTTAGTAATACATTTACTAAGAGACTCATCCCTAAATGTGTGACTGGCCTTATAATAAGTAGAAAGAATATTTTCAATGAGCAAACCCTATGAATTAACATCTGCATAGTGCATTTGACCTCTTATAATCTCTACTTCAACAAATTGTTTGTATACATAGTAATTCTCCTTATTACAGAAATAAATTTAAATGGGAGAGGTGTCAAATAGTACAATACAAATATAATTTAACATGGCTGCTAGTTTCTTTTATATGCTGCTAGCAATTCTTTTACAAGCTTCTGCTTTTAATTTCAAGTTTAAAAAAAATAAGTGACATCAAAATAAAGATGCACAGTGAAGGAACGTTTGAATCAATTATTAGAAATCTTTAGACAGAAATGCTCAGCATTATGTGTGCCTCCTCTACATGTAAAAATTAAAATATTGATATATCCATATAGTACTTCAAAACATAAGTTTTAAAGAAATTCTGATTATAAATATATTCAACCTCAATAAGAGCCATGACAGAGTCTGAAATGGAAGAAGCAGAAAGGATATTCATAGCAGTTCATGAAGTCTATCGTCGTAAGGAGTAATCAAAGAAATCATTATAATGACAGAGCAAGTCAATGTAATTAGGGAAGAGAGAGGCACCTAAAATAGTCTATGGATTGAGCCCATGAAAACGACATTTGTCAGTAAAGGAATTATAGAAATTTACTATTAGTCCAACATATCATCTGACTAAATTAATGAATACATTTTTAACAGCCAGCCAGTATAGTCCCTAATGAAGGAATTTAATTTTGTTACAGAGCTGAATAACTATATTAATGAATAAATAAGCCCAAATTCTGTAGAAAACATATCAACTAAAAATAAACCTATTAGGAGGTTTCCAAACATTTCATATACCTTATATAAATAACAAAATCTAATTTTAGCATTTTAATCACCTAGCATTTTAATAGAATCAGAATAAAAATAATCAATAACTAGGACTCAAAAACAGCAGCAGCATATGTATCACAATTAGTTGTCTTAAAGGTTTAAAGATAACATAAACAGTCATAACAAATTTCTAAATACTGTTAAATGATTCAGACCATGATATTATCGCTTGTATGTGACAGTATAGAAATCAGTCATTTTTTTCTTTCTGTAGAGCATCCCTTTCAGCCTGACAGATTAAAATTTACATTTGCTTTATGTTTTAAGAAACTCTAGTATGTGCAATCAATATTAACATGCAATGTGTTAGAAAAGCTTTTCAATGATTAATTTTTAAAATGAGATACAGAGTTATTCTTCCTTCTAATGTAGCTGGTATAAAGCAAGTAATGCACATTAAACAGTTCATTACAGTCAGAATAATAAGAGAGATGTGTCACCAGAACTGATGTTAATACCCAAGTCAAAATCTAATGTTTTTTCATTATGACGTTTATTTGAGAAATAACAATAGTAACATTCTAATAACCTTAAGTTGATCAGTTTTAACTCATATCATTGTGCTAAGAATATGAATAAATTTAAAACCAAGTCTCAAGGCAGCCATTTCTTTACCAGTTAAAGTGACACCAGATCTATTTATACATGTTGCATTGTCCTAATTATTCTCAATAGCTTTGCATACATTGTCATGTTAAGAGAACATTACAGGAGGGAAAGGTATACGTAACATAATCAGGAATACCAAAACTAAGACTATTTATTTTTATGCCTTTTATTTTAACACTGGCATTCTCCTCAAGTGAAGTTTTTCCTAAACTGTTTCTTTCACTGTAAGTAGCAAAGCTCTGCCTTATGTCCTTATTGATATCTAAGTTTATTCCATTTAGCTAGAAGATTATCTTCTGTTCTAAGTAAATATTTAATGCATATCTTCAGGTAATACACCCAGATGGTGATATTTGGTTTCAGGAGCCTTGATGCAGATATATTTTATCAGACGCAGCCTTCCTATCGTTGGATTCTTTCAGTCTTCATAGAAATGGAAAATTGCAAAAATACTTTGAGAAAGTTCTTTATAAAAGCTGCTTAAATAACAGCATGGCTTTAGAAATGGTTTTACCATGACCACCACTATACTCTCAGCATCTGACACTATATATAGTAACATAAAGGATAGTCTCCTTATAGCCGGTATTTCCTTGGACATGACCTGTGTCTTTGAAACTGCTGACCACAAAATTCTGTGTGCTAAGTTACAAAAATCCAGTTTGGGGGGAAAATGCCATTGCTTTGTTCCATGGCTGTTTTGACAGCAGGACCTTTCAAGTTTACTCTAACAACCAGCTATCCACTAATGGAACACTAAAAAACAAGTATCTCCAAGACTTTATTCTAGATCCATTAATGTTTTCTTATTCATTACAGACATTACTGATGACTTACTTGAATTTATCCCTAGCCTCTATGTAGATGATATTTTATTACTCCTGCAAACCTATTTCCCTCAATCCTGCAATATAAACTCAACCAATCCTTGTCTAATCTTTGTCAGTGGTCAGAACAAAATAAACTCCAAATCAACCAAAAAATAAGTGTTGTGCTTTTCCCCCTCCTATTATAGACCCTCTCAGTTTCCTGTACTAGCTAGCTCAAATAATAACAACCATGTTGTTCCTTTTGTTAAGAATGGCAAATACTTAAGCCTAACCCTTGACTCCACATCAAGCTTTACAACCCACATTGATAATATCATTAATAAAATACTATAACAACTAAAACTCTGCTACAGGATATCACATCTACTAGCTCCTACTGCCTGCAAATACTGGCCAACAGTATACTTCCTACTAGAATGCTGCCATCCTGTATTCTCTTTACACACTGTTTGCAACACCTAAGACTTTAAGTCACTGAAAATAAAATTCCAGATTTAGCCTATTTGCTAACACCCATATACACCAATGCAACATTCTGAATGACCTAAACCAGATACCTGTTACTGAAATGGCCATTTGTATTCTATGCACCTTACTATATAAAATTCTAAATGGTGGCTACTTACCCCTCATAAAAGAAACCTGCCGATTAGGAAATAGTCCTACTCCCCAAGGAATTCACAGGATAACTTAATATAACTCAACTGTCCCCCATTTAAAGCAGTCATTGGTGAAAAAGCCTTATCAAGAACAAGCCCTTTTCTCTGGAAGGCACTAACAGATGAAACTCGTCATCAAGGTACTCTTACTAAGTTGAATAAGTCATTTCCTTAGCACCTCTTCAAGGAAGATGCTTGTAAATGCTTTAGGGATAACAATTATATCCTTTAAAAGGCTTGCAGTTCTAAAAATGCTTACATTCTCTCAAGTGGTTTCCTTTGCCATTTAACTCTTTTTACTGTGTTCTCCTATCTCTGTAATCTTTTTTTTAACTCACTTCCACTTGACTTTTTCTTTGCAAGGAAATTCAGTTTTAATCCTTTAAGAAACAATTGTTTGTAGTCAAATCCTTTTGCAATCCATGTAAATTGATAAAACCTGATTTAAACCTGCTACTTTATTAGAAATGCATAAAAAACTATATACCATTCTAATTTATAAAAATTGTATAACAATTTTAAATGAACTGTGTAAAGTTTTTCAACTATGCAAACCTAACATACTATCATACTGAAAGTATGTAACAAGTTTATTGTTTCTGAATCTGGGCCATGTCTGAAAGGGTCTTTGAATGAGTCCACCTACCTGGTTACCAAACAATAAATAAATATAATACCATATACTTCTGAAGTCATTACAATTTTATTGTATTTTTCTCTCTCTTTTAATCAAATAATTTCAATATTATATAATTTAAAGTTAATATTATGAAGTGTTCTATCACTTTCAAGTGCAGACATGTTGGTCAGAATTTTGAAGTCTGCCATATACTGGAGGTCACCTTTTTTGTTTAATAATGCCTCAGCCTAAAAGAGTATTAGTTGATAGACTGCATTACTGACAACAGTGGAGAAAAATGAACAGAATAAATCATTATTACAGGCACAATAATTCCAAAGACTTAAGTAAAAGTCATTCTTTTCCTGGACTTCAGCCTGATGGCCAAGGCACAGGAAAGGCACACCATTGTTCTTGGCATTGTTTATGCTGATGGATAACATAAGAAACATATGACTGGTAGAAACCTTGAGAAGAAGAATGACATTGATTATGCTAGGAATCAGGAAATAATGACTAAGAAGTATAACTAATAAATTATGATTAAGACTAATTATCTGGCAATTACCCACTGCCTTGAGGTCTCTCTTTGCTCTCTACTGTAATTCTTAGATGATTTTGAAAATGAGTGTTCCATGTTTTTTCCAAATAGCCTTTTTTAAGAGATGAGATGTACTGATTATATAAAAAGTTCACTTTATATAGAGTCTTGCTGTTTAATGCCATCTTAGCCTAATATTGATTATCTTATTTTGGAATAAGCCTGCTCCTACTCTGCAGCAATATATTGTTTGTGAGTCAAGATTTTGCCTGGATATCTCAAATCAAAGAATTATTGTGAGGTCTCCTATCTGCAAGTCTCCACACATTACTAATAATATTCCCTAAGCATGCAAGTTGCTAGCGGTAATGCAAGTTAAATAAATATTCCATAGTATGTGATGACCCATGTATATTGCATATGTTATACATTTACTATGCCATGCAGAATAATGCTGTGTCACATGGCTAACTCATAGGAAACACTGACTATCCAGTAGAGACCCAACTATAGGCACTTGTCCAGACACTCAGGCACAAGGGGGAGGGACATAAAATTAAGCACACAGGCACACATGGATATTCAGCAACTATGGGTCTGCATGTCTGCAAATGTATTTACATTGTCCCAATGATTTAGGTGTCAAAATGCTCTGAGAATGTTTGTAAGGGATGGCATGTTGAATCCTTCACAACAAAACCCTGCATTCCATTGCCACAGTGGCAAAGTCATTACAAGCATAGCAGAAGGCTAAGTCCCGGTATCACAAAATAGTGCTACCAGCACTACAATGACTAGGTCATCATCCTTGACAAACCTAAGCCAGAAGCAGCCAAGGAAAACTTATTCATTACCTTCTTAACTAATGTTACACATATGCACGGGGTAGGTATAACTACAGATATATACTGTGCAAAAAAAAAAAAAAGGTAAGAAAAACAGGTGGGCATAGACAAGCACTGTGAAGGCTAAGGCAAGATATGAGTATCCTTTTTAAGACATGTCATCAGTGTACTCAGCACTGGAATATACAGTTTATAGCAGTACGTGGTAAAGAATATGCTAATATATTTTCCCAGAAAAAGTGACATTTATAAAGAACATGCAAGTGTATTGCTCCAGTGAAGCAATCTAATATTATACATATCTACCAATGTGTGATGAAAGTTCAAATCTGGATTGTGTTTGTTCAATTTGAGTTCATCTCAATGGTATCATATTCATGCAGAAGTAATAACAGGAATGCACACACGCACACACACATGCACACACACACACACACACACACACACACACACACACACACACACACACACACACACGTATACACACACACAAACACACACACACACACACACACACACACACACACACACACACACACACACACACACACACACACGCACGCATGCACATGCATACACACATAAGCACATACAGGACTGGGTCTACAGCTCAATACAATGCATATATTGGACAAGATGTTGCTGAACTGTAGAGATGATCCATTCATCATGCAGATTTCAAGCATTGCAACAGTGATGTGCTACCTGAAGCAAGCAACTGCTGTAAGGTAATGTCTCTGTGTGGTATAACATGCATAAGATGGCAATACCAACAGGCACCATTGTGAAAAATCTGCTGTCTCAAACCTCATTTAACATTTGTGAGGCCATAGGTCTGATGTATTTCATTTAACAATTGTAATACCTTAGGCCTCATTGATTTCCTTTATTGATTTATTTTATATTTGGTAACAGGGTAGGTGGACTGGTTCAAAAACGCTTTTCTGAAACAACCTATGAGACAATTGGGCAATACATACACAAAGCATAAAACATCAATCCAAATATGTTTATAGATGCAAAAATCACAAAACATAGAGTTTGAAAGATCAAAGCATAACAACAACAAAATTTGAAAACGCATAAAAAGGATATGTATATAATATGAGTAAGATAAACAGATGTCAATGAAATAAGCATATTAAATTAATCAACATGTATCATAAGTAAAGCAAGGTGAAAACGTGTGCAGCGAATTTGAAAGCATAAAAACAGGAAAAGTAAGGCAGCATGTAGTAATGCAATGCAATGTAATGTAACTGCATTGAACAAATTGGACAAATGCAATACAGCAAGTGCTGAAGGGAGATGCTGAGAAAAACAGATTAGCTATTTGCTTTATAAGCCAAGGATATGTTGGAAAGAACTGGTTCAAAAGTGCTTAATGGAGAAAGGAACACATAATAGTGAGATTTGTTCTGTATCCCTGAATCAGTTATATTTATTTTCCATTACTAAATGGAAATCAAGGGTCTTCTTGAATGTTTTGAGATTGTTGATCTGTCTGCAGTCCTCAGACAGAAAGTTCAAGCAAAAGGTGCAATTCTGGAGAAAAATCCTTCACTTTTAGCCAGGGTAAAGGGAGACCTGTGTAGCTGGAGAGCATCAGAGTTGTGATGGAAAATCTGTAGAAAAGTTGGGGACAGAACCTTTCATGTAAAATTTGAATGTCAGTGTGCTAAGGAGAATAGTATCCCTGGCAACCAAGAGTAACCAGTTACCTTTGTTTGGTGTGGTGTGATGATGCTCTTTGATGTTTGAAAGGCAAATAAATCTAAGTATTTGGTTTTCAGCAGATTGTAAATGAGAAGCCTTTTGAGAAGAGCAGAGCGATATGATAGATAGTCTGCATTCTAATCTGAGTAGTAGCATATTTATGGCTAAGGATCACCTGGCTTCAAGAGTAAGCAGATTTTAGATTTTGTATGGTATTCTAAGCTTAGCAAATACTTTTCATATTTGCATTTAAATATGTGTATGAAAGAAGATATGTTGATCAAATGAGGTTTAGACACTCTTGTTTACTCTTATAAGGAAGAAAATTATGTAATTAGTAACAAGGAGGATTTGTACATGTTCAAGGTTTTGATGAATGACAAATAGCATTACTGGGCATTTTTGAATGTTCACAGTGATCATATTGTAATTAAGCCAGTTCTAGATGGCAGTGAAGTCATCTTGAAGTTTGTTTGGGGAAGTAATATGATTTCTATTAACTCTTGTGATGACAATGTGTTTCTGTGTATAATACAGTTAGTATGAGGCAGGTCTCATAGTAGGTCATTATGAAAACAGAGGAGAGGAAAAGACAGGTGAGAACTAAGCCCAGAACCTTGGGGAACCTTGTGAAACATATTCGGTGGTTGTTCCTGCAGCATGTGTATTATTGGCTCCTAGTAGGATGAAGCTGCGATTGTATAGATCACTTAAACTATGGAAGGACATCAGATAAGATGTTTGTTTAGCTGAGTTTTTCAAGTAGTAGGGAGTGATCAACAGTACTGAAGGCCTTCCTAAATCTATAAAAGTTGCTGCAGTTACTTTACCTTGCTCCATGTTGGTGTACATGTGATCGGTGACTGAGTAGATAGTTTTGTTAGTGCTGTAGTTAGATTGGAATCCCTGTGTAGCCAGTTGTTGAAAATGTCATAGTTTGCAATGTACACAAAAACTTGGCTAAAAATAATCTGTAATATGTACCCACAGCAAAGGTAGGTCTGTGTAGTTGGAGACTGGTGTAGAGACATAGTAAAGCTTAACAAAGAAACAACTCATTTAGCTTATTACCATGTCTCTGAATCAAATACTGCTCTGTCAGACCTGACCTCACCAGCATTCTCCCTGCCATCCCACATATTGCTTTAGCATATGTACCCCCACTCCGCATACACATACACAGATACACACACACATATACATACATAACCAAGCATCAACAGACAAACTACCAGTACTGGCTCGCACTCACAAAAATATTCACCGATTCACCCACCTGTATACTTCGACATGCATACACATGCATACAATGTCAGCATCCCGTACTTAACTTCTGTAATGTGATCACACACACACACACACACACACACACACACACACACACACACACACACACACACACACACACACACACACACACACACACTCATTCATCTGCATTCAAGCCTCTACAAACATGCCCATTCATGGTCTCTCTCACACACACACCCACACACACACACACACACACACACACACACACACACACACACACACACACACACACACACACACACACACACACAAACACACACACACACATACACACACATACACACATGCAAACACATACACACACAGTCCTACTCATGGCACCTCTATGCTTACCTGTACCAAAACTACTGAAGTAGGCTGAATGAGTTAATTCTGCCAAAAGGCAGCATTCACTTTTTACTCCTCAAAAACAAAAATCATAAGGTGAAATAAATTACATCACTGGACACATGATGGCAATTTCAAAGGTATGGTATCTAGGTCCAAGGAAGTCATTGTTTCACTGTGTTCAGCATTCATCAGACCTATCATTGAGTACAATGCTCCCTTTGGTATGTACCTAACCAGGCATACCCAACAACTGAAACTTCCACAGAGGTTCCTCACTAAAAGAATACAGGGTGTAATTAAAATGTCCTATGCAGGCTCCCTGAAGACCCTGTTGCTGTATTCTGTCTCCTACAGGCTGTTGATGGGAGATCTATGCCTGGCATACAGGGTATTGTCAGTCCCCACTCTGATAAACCTTCTGCATATCCACAAAAAAAGCAGTATCAGAATTACTCATTCTAAAGAGTTAAACTGCCTGTGATATAATAGGACCTGCTGGAGAGACAGGTATGTATCCCAGAGACTACTCTGTCTATGAAACAGGCTCCCCATCCATGTGAAGCAGAGTTCCTTTCTAACCAAATTTAAGTGCAACTTAGACAACTGGATGGGGAACAGGAAATTCATCTCTGGCTTGACACATATGTCTCTAATGGACACAGGCAACCTGTAAATGGTTCATCTTCCAGGCTCCTGCTTGTAAATATTTCATCTCCCATTCATTTGCTTGCACTTATCAAGGGTATCAAAACTCATCAGAGATTTGAGATGCATGGCTAGGCTTAAAAAGGCCCTTGTGGTCATTAGCTTAGTAAACACATGTGAACCTATGAACCTGAGACCATAACAGACTGAATCACAAAATTACAGCAGTACTACCACAGTGTCAGAACCAAAACTGTAAGCAATTGTGGAAAGAGATCAGTATTATAAAAAGAAATGGACTAAATAAGCTAGGAGAAAGGTTGAAAAAAGCCAGAACCATTTAAAAGTAAAGTGTTGTATTAGCCTGGCATGACCCACCACAAGGCTGATGCACAGACCATCCACTATGCATTAAACTAATACTTTCAAGTGGAGAAGTGGGTTAACTATAGCACAGTGTAGTGATCCACACCATCTAGAAGAGTACACGTGACCCAAAGATGTATAAAATTTATACAGTAGTGTTATAAAGAGTACGTTGTAAAGAAATTATGTCTGTAAAAGTGATGTATTGAGTTACACAGAATGATGTTTATTTGAAGGAGAAATGCTTATGCTAAGCTGTACTTGTTTCTTTAAGAACAAAATAAAGCCCAGCTATAATAGTCAGAGTAAGATTGTTTAATAATCTAATGAATGCAATGTAAAAAGGGGGCTGAAAGAAGTCAAATTAGAGCCTGTTTGTCCTTAGTGAAAGGGTAAATTGTTGTCTAAATCAGCAGCTGAAGGAAGACCTGGAAGGGAAAATGCATACCAGCAGTACAAGACTGAGTCTAAGTCTGAAGTAAAGGTATGCCCTGTGCTTTGGGCAAACCATTTTATGTTATTTTTACTTGGAAGAATCTGAATTTAATTTCATTTGCATCTAATAAAGTGTGACTTTTATAATACTGGTGGTCTCAGCTATTTTGATTTTCCATAATGCATGTAAGTATATGTACACATAAATACATACTATCTTCAAGTACCTTCTTAGTGCTATATGGAAATAGCTGAGAGACACAGGCTTACAGTGAATGGTAAATACTAGTGATATTGGGAAAGAATGGAGAATATTCTTCCCGCATTATAAAATAAATAATTTTATGTTTTCTTTTAGTACAAACTAAACAGGAAATGTACTTTAACATACAAGATACATCCTCATGTTCTGCCTATGTTCTGTTGCTATAGAATGAGTTCCCCTGTACCTGTCTAAAGGTCCTTGCTATGAAGCAAGACTGACAGTGAATGAATAGCAGTGCTGCGCTTCATCCTGTATGCCTGTAACTATTGTTGATAATATTACAAGCAAATCTTCTTATGTTATGTACAATATAAGATTGTTGTTGGTTCTACACTTATTTCACAGAGGAACCCTCTGATCTGCTGCCATAATAATTTTACAGTGTCTGTTTTTTTCATTAACATTATTTACTGTTACCCATTTTAAATATCATACATTTACAGCTGTTTATATTTACTCTGTTTTTCATTTGATTCTGATTTTATTTTCCTTGATGACCTTTCAGAAATCAATATCTGACCTGCAACTGCTTAGGGAATTTAGTTTTCATATTCATGTTTTCTACAAAACCATATTGCTGAGGTACATTAGAAGAGAGATTTCTTGTAAGCCAAGTTTTACAGTGAAGGCATGTTCCAATTATGGCATGCTTATGAGGTACATATATTTATTGGAGTCTGGCTTTTTGACAATTACTGTAATAAAAAAAAATATATATGTAATTTTGCATTTTGAATCAGTATGTCCAAACTTTTCCATATGTTACATGTAATTTATGGATTCACTTCAAAATCTCGAAATTCTGAAAACTCGAAATTCATATGGTCGAGACCATATGACTGAGTTTTCAGAAACTCGAAATTCTAAACCGAAGTAAAAAAAAATGGAAGACAATGTTTCTGCAGGGGGCCAAGCCACCCTGCACCCCCACACCCCCCCTACTTAAATATACCAACTCTGAGATTGCACTACAGTGGGGAAAAGGGAAATCTCTCGTTCCGCATTTCTGCATACAGTGCACAACAGGAGATTTCCCTCTTCTCCATTGCAGTGCAATCTCAGAATTGGTATATTTAAGTAGCAGGGGTGCAGGGGTGCAGGGGAGCTTGCTCCCCTGCAGAAATTTTGTCTTTCCTTTCAATTTTTTTTTCTACTTCACTTTAGAATTTCAAGTTTCTGAAAACTCGATCATATGGTCTCATCCATATGAACTTCAAGTTTTCAGAAGTTTGACATTCTAAAGTGAACCCGTAATTTACATATCTGTCATAATACGATGGAGGTTTGAAAATGTTTTAATACATATTTGTCTGATCTAAGGGTACCCTGACTAAATAAAGAAAACATGCAAGCTTAAATTATCATGAACTGTATAATGAACACAGAATCCACATCAATTGCCACACATTCAATGTACTTTGAACATTCTCTTTTTTACTGCATGTCTGCTGTTTTTTCTTGTCTATTGTTCTGAACAGTTCTGTGATAGTAACAGCCCTTAGAACAAGGTCAAACATAATGAAATTGTGCACATATACCGACTTGCAGGTTTTTCTTTGTGTTTTAAACCTGCATGAGTTGCAGTTATAGTAGATTTTCTGTTTCAGCACAACTGATAATACTTTCATTAGACTGCATAATATCTTTAATTTTAATATCTGAGGTACATCCCCATATCTACTTGAATTATTTGGATTTTAATTAATCTTCAGTTATAAAGACACATTTAACATTTTTCTTCACATTACTCACACTAATAGAATCTCCAAAAAAACAGCTCAGACAAAATTTATCTGTCAGGTAGGATTTAGATATAAGTATAGGTTACACCAGGAAGGATGAATAGGAAGCCCTGATAAACACATTTGGCTTTATTTAAAATTGCATTGTTTACCTACTCCAGAAGGTTACAGTGAAGCTCGAAGCACAAGTTTTAAGATATTGTGCTGATGACAGATATAAAAGGTTTAGCTTTGAAAATCAGTAGCACTATTCTGCAGTGATTATACAACCTTTTTGGGTAAATTATAACATTATCATGTACCAAATACAATGAATTTAATATTTTATTTATTAGTCAGTACACACAGAAAAATGCTTCAGATTTGCAATCTACGCATATATGTTTGTAAGCAGAAAACTATACAATGTCTAAGTACTCTGTTAGAGACAAAGTAATGTAATATGCTGGAAAAAGGTCAACATGGGCAACATTATATTGAGTGGTCTAAGAAGCTGATTAAATTAAGGTAACAAGTCTAGCATTATTTCTTGTGATGGTTCACCCGAAATGCAGAAACAAACATTGCATAGTGTCTGAATATTTATCCTAGATATAGCAGCCTTATCTTTTCTATAGTGGTTACCCTATGTCTTTCAGCACATACTGCATCAGAAGCACAGCATATTTCTGAACACTCGTGTAACTGACTAAATTAATGTTCCTGGACCACTGCTCTTGTACAAAAAAAAAAAAAATACATTTCTAGAAGATGTATGACTTGTACATGCTCATGATGTGCTTGAGATTTTGCCCCCAGTTCACTGCTGTGTATGACCCCGTGATCTCTCATGGCTTATGGAAACTTGGTTATGAACTTAACAATGTACTGGTAAGGTGTGCCAAGAGGCTGGAGCCTTAAAAAGTCTGCATTTCCAACTGATTAGGTTGATGCAAATGATGACAGATTGACTTCAATGGTACAATTCACATTTGGTGTTGGATGGCACAATTCACAATTGTTATAAGTTAAAGAAACAGAAGGTCTAACGTAAATGTTTATGCTTCTTTACTTGTAATTACTTTACTATTACTTGTATTACTTTGACAGTTAAACAATTTAAGCAATTATTAATTAAAATGTTATACATTTTTATGTTTATTTGCAATATAAAGTGACTTCCTGATAGTAATAATAATAAGGAAAGAATTGTGCTATTCTAGCTTGGCAGCATTTGGGCTTTGTTTGTCATGCTGGAAATGAAACTCTCACAGTAGTGCATTACTTGTTTTTGAACCAGTAACTCTATATTTATTCATGTATTTGCTCATACATTAGTAAATGAGACAACACAGAGCAGATGACTATTAGTAAAAAGCAGCACTGCCCACAACTCCCATATGTAAGGACTTTTCTGTGTACATGCACCATTGCATTTTCATCTATAACATTTGGAATTTTGGCTTTTTACATTTATTTTTCTATGCATTATATTTATTGTGATGACTGTGCCCTGGCCCAGCAATCAAGTAGCCTCAATCCTCACCACTAACACCAGGGAGGTCATCTCATAGAAGAGAGGAAAAGATAACTAATACACACAGTAAAGTACAATTTCCCTTAAGTGCACATGGAGATCACAGTCAGTCCTGGGCTGGTTGCTCCCTTGCTCACCAGGTCCCCAATAAGACTCCCCACTGGCACAGCTATAGGGTCCAGGTCTCAGCCTAGCTGGGCAAGTTAAAACCTCTAGTACCCTCTCTGTCCAACCAATGCTTCATGTCCCTGCCCCAGTAGCTGACACAATACACACACACTTTGAGAAGAGGTTATACAACCACACAGACCCAACTGGGAAAAGGCTGGTACAGGTTGTCCAGCTGTGCCCTTATTACCCAGACCATACAGTAATAATTCCTGCCACCACCCAGCATATAATTATCATCTACTAAAAGGCCCTTAAAAGAGTGTCCAATTATTACTGTGCAATATTATTATCCAATTGGCAATGTGACTATTCAGTCTAAGGATTATTTTAGAGTGGCCTATTGCAATGAACTCTATAAATATGCAATGTACTCTAGAGCTTATCTCTACACAAACCAGCCACAGGAAAAGGTTTTTAAAATATTTAATAATAAATAATTAAAACATAAGACAATACTACTACTACACCACAGAGATATCTAAGAGTTCAGAGATCACAGAGAAACTTAAAATAATACAGTAGGACAGGTCTGATGTCAAAGAAAAACACTTAATCTAACTTTCTAATATTTAACTAATCTTAAGAGAAAACACAGTGCTATGATCTTACTTACATACATAAAGAGCAAGCAGTGCTGGGTTAGATGTCCAAGATCAAAATGCCTCCCAGTCTCTCACTCAACAATAGTTTTTAAACACTAACCAACAGTTCTCTAAGGCTCTCCCAAACTACATCATTTTTGACAGTCTGGAGTTCCCAGGCCACAAACTGCATTATTTTGCAAGATAGCACCTGCTCAGGAGACTACAACAATAAAAGGCATTCCACATATACACTCTAGCTGAAACCAGAGCAATAAAGCCCCTTCCATATGTAAATTCTGGCCCTTAACTTTAACCTTAAAACAATGGGCCTGAAACCTTCATCCAGACTCACTGGAGCCAACTTGTAAACATCAAAGAGATTCGTAAGGTCTTTTCAGCTTCAAAAGACACTTTTGAAATGCTTGGCTTGGTTTTCCTTACAGCAGATGGCAATGTTGCAACAATCTTGAAGTTAACATTTTACATTGTTTTCTTTCATTTGAAAACACAAGCCTGTATTTTACATTTATTTATACAATTGAGAGAATTATGTATCAAATTCTATTTGAATAGGCTGGCAGCCTTTGCCCATCTTCCTCTAAGCTTCACATTCATAACTGTATCTGGGTATTTTCTATAGTTTGGCTTACACTACTATAGTGCTCAAAAATTCCAACTCTGCCCTTCAAGCCAGATATCCCAAAAGAAACACTAATGTAAATAGGAATCTGAGGGAGTTCACACATCAATAAACATGTTTCATAACTGTCATATCTTGTTAATTAACTCTGATTAGTTCAAACAGACACACACACACACACACACACACACACACACACACACACACACACGCACACTCATTCATAACACATAGGTGACACATATCATCATAGATGCAGAATGTTGAGTATTATCTTCCATTAACTCCTTTGCTGGATAACAGATGTGTCAGCACCCAGTCTGACTGCACTCCTATAAACAAGTCACCAGCTTGAACAACTTTAGTTACATTACATTTGTAACTGCATACTACTATGGCACTTTCAATCTACATTGTATCTATACCAGTGTGTGTGTGGTGTGTGTGTGTGTGTGTGTGTGTGTGTGTGTGTGTGTGTGTGTGTGTGTGTGTGTGTGTGTGTGTGTGTGTGTGTGTGTGCGCACATGTATAAAATTAATCACTTTCAGTCCTTTTTGTCCCACAAATTATAACTAAACAACATCATTGGTATTTGATGAATAAATCTAAAGTAGTCCATTTGCATTGTTGAGTCTGAATACTGCTGAAAGAATTACAGTATAGTATGCATACATATACATACAAATGTTTCAAGCATGAGCATTAATGCCCTTCTAGCTTGCCAATATACCAAAACACTTGTTCCCATAATAAGTGTCTAGGCTGTTCTTAAAAATATCTAAACTAGAACTTGCTTTAATGTAATATGGTAGTCTGTTCCATGCATCAGCTGCTCTATCAGAGAACCAATAAGTACACTTCTCATTCCTTTAGAATCTTCTACATAGGTAGTCTGATGATTCTCTAGTACTTTTTGATAACTCCAAACATTCCCAGAGGTAGTTGTCTCTAAATGCACTATATACTTGAATAAAATTTCCTCTTAGATATCTGTAAGAGACACTGTACAAGTTAAGATATCTTAGTCTTTCATAATAACTTAAATTTTCACATCCATGGTTGCCCTTGGTATATTTCCACTGTACTCTTTCCAATTTACTCATGCTTATTTTCTATTAGGGTTTCCATATTGTTATTCCATACTCAAGTTTGGGCCTAATGTAACTAACAAACAATGACTTCATCATTTTTGATTTCCCAGATTTTATAAATCTTTTTATACAACCTATAGTTCTATAACTATCATTGAACAATTGGTTGATATGATTAGAAAAACTCATAGCTGAATCCACCCATATACCCAGGTCCTTAAATGAGTCTACAGTTTCAATCACTGTATTAAATATTCACCTTTCAGTTCATGTCTCCCAAATCTCATATGCTTAGTTTTTGATGTATTTATCAGCATATCTTTCTCCTGTGCCAAAATGGTAAGTTTAATCAGCTATTTTGCAATCATGCCTTATCTGTAACACATGTAATCAGTTTACCCAGTTTCAGGTCGTCTGTATATAGACCTGTAGAACACCTTAGATAAAAAAGTTATATCTGAAAGATACAATCTAAATGTAAGGGCCTAGAACAGAGCCCTGCGGGACACCCTGACTGTAACCAAGGATTTCACCGGTCCAGTTGCTGTCTGATACTTGCCGTGTCCTATTTGTAAGCCATGCAGCTATCCATCTTATCAAGTGTACATCAATGCCTAGTTGTGCTAATTTATTGATCAGTGTTTTGTGTATGACCCTGTCAAATGCTGAAGCTAAATCTATATAAATTGCTTCACAGCACAAGTTTTCATTCATAGCTGTTATTATATTGTTATAGAACATCATGTTACAATTGGTAATAGATCTGTTTTCAAAATGTCCATGCTGATATACGGTTTCAACTCCCAACCTATCCAGTTCTGACAATAACTTATTCAATATTACCTTCTCCAGTATTTTCCACAACATGAAATTAGCCTTAAGGGTCTATATGACTCTGGGTTTGTCCTACTCCCCTTTCCCTTGAAGACAGGTTTAATAACTGCTTGTCTCCAATCTTGAGGAATCTCCCCATATGTATGATCTAGTGAATAATAAATATAATGGTACAGTAAGTTCTTGCTGAAATGTTCTCAAGTCATTCTGTCTCCTCCCAATGTTTTGCTTGGGTCCAGTTTGTGCAGTTGTTTTTCAATATAATTTAATTTGATTCCAGTATCTGGGGTTACCTGGATGTCACTAGGACAACTTATCATCCCTTTTGTGGAGCCCAACTGTTTTGGATAAGATTTTGTAAATATATCTATAATCTGTTGTGAATGAGAATAAATTTTAGAATCTGCACAGTTTATCAGTTTGTGTGTCTTTACTCCTTCCACATCTTATGTATCTATAAAAAGGTTTCCTGATATGTTCAATATCTTTATATAAATTTTCTTCAAATGTTCTTGATCTTTTCTCACACTATGCTTAATCTGTTTGTCCAGCTTGTTTATTTCAGTTTTCAAAGTTGTAGTTCAACCTCTCTTCCACTTCTTATATTTTTTGTCTCTCACCTTATTCAGATATCTTGTTCTTATGGAAATATATCCTCCTGAAGTTGTATGCCTAGATCCTGATGTTAAACATTTTTTTTTTGATTTTTTGCAATCAGATGATTTCTCTTTCAAAACTTTCCACATTCTATCTACAGTTTTTTTCACTGAACACCTCACTCCAGTTAGTTTTACATAGTGACTGTTTTGCTTCCATATAATCTGTAGTTAACCTTCTGTGCATTGGTTTAGATTTCAAGTTTGGCAGAGTTATCTAAGAACAAATAAAATTTATAACCCCATGATCACTGCCCATTATTGGTGGTAAAACTTGACTTGAAGTAACAGGCATTTCTTTAGGGACACAAAAAATGTCTAGTATGTTCTGTCCCCTGGTAGTTTTTTCTTACAATCTGAAGCAATTGTTGTTCCCAAATATACGTTGTGAATCATTTCCTTACTAACATTGTTGAATTAATATTATTCCAATCTGTTTCTAGTAAATTTAAGTACCCAGCTAATATTATTCTTCCCTCCTGTGTTTCATGCAAGAAATGTATGACTTTCTCTATGTCATCAGCACTTGACTTTGGTGGTCAATGCACTCCAACAATTGTTATATGTTCCAGGGTTGTCTTTATTGTCACAGTTACACAGTCTATAGTATTGGTGTTATCACTGAACATGCAATGATCACTGGTCTCATAATTATCTTTAATCCCTATCATAACACCTCCACCTGATTTTTTGTTAAAATGTCTGTTACAGTAAAAACGTTTATACCCTGACAGAACTAGTTTCCAGTCATTGTTCTTTAACCATATTTTACAAATAATAACATCAGTCTTTTGGGAAAGTAGCAAATCTTCCAATAAAAACACTTTATTATTAATGCTTCTAGCATTAACAACCATCAGAGATGCATCAAATGTTGCTATCTGTGAACTGTTAAATTTTCCACCTGGCAAAAATCCTGCCTAGTGTTTTTCAAATATTGCAAAATATCTGCTGCAAAAATTCTCTTCCCTGATCTTGACAAATGCACACCATCCTGTCAGAAAACATGTGTCCAAAACTAGGCTTGGATGCTCTACACATTTCCATTTTTTAAAACAGGACATTTTTTCCTTGTAGGTATTTACCCAAAAAATCTTTTCATTCACAGGGACCTGATCATCCTTTCTATAGGTGATTTGTGAAAAATATGTCCTAACACCAGTACAAGCTATACTATCTAAGAGGGCTGTCCGTTTCCTACTAACAGTCAGGGAATCCTTGTGGATGGCATCATTTGTGCCAACATGAGTAAAAACGAATCCCTACTTCCTTACATTAAGGCATTCCAAGGCATCTCTCACATCTTCTATTTTTGATCCTGGCAAGCATAACACTTTTCAATGTTCATTATCTTCTCTGCAAATATAAGTATTAGTTCCTTTAGTAATTGAATCTACAATTACAAGAATATCTTTGCTAGCCAGATCTGAAGACTCTTCACCTTCTAATACAGTAATATCTGCTCTATCAATTGTTATAAAGGATAGATCTTCGTTACCATTAGTCTTATTAATCTCACTGTTTTTATTGTGTAATACACTCTCATCCAGCTGTTACTGTAAATCCACAGCTTGAGCCATGTAGTCCACATCTGTCTTTCTCTCTCTTTTTTTTTTTTTTACAGTAATGTTCTTCAATCCTTCCATATTTAACTTTGATTTCTTCCTTTTCACCTTCCCCTTGCCTCTTTTTCCTACCATCTCTGTTGGAAAGATGATGCCTTTTTCTGTAGACTGAAGGTTTTCTGATAGACAAGTATCATCATTCCCTGTCCCCAGTGTGTTACATAACAAAGCAGAATCCTTTTTGCTACATATTCTCTTTCTTTTACAGTCATTAATCAGTTTCGTTTTCTTCTTGTTATTTGTTGTGAACTTCTTCCTTTCCTTCTTTTTTTGTTTTGTTCTAAACAAACTGGATCCTAAGATTGCTGAATACTAGCATCCAAAATTCCAAAGTTGTCAGGGGCATTGTCTTGTTTCATAGGTGTTGAATGATCTTTGCAGACAATAGATGTATCATTTCCTAAATCTGATCTATTTGTTCTACATTATTTATCTCATCAGTCCAGTCATTAATATATGTAACAAGAGTTATCCAAGCCATGCCAATTGCACATGTACAATCATCATTATCAAGTCTAGATTTACTTCTAACGATGGTAAGCAAATCATCCAGCTTTTGACACGAGGAACACAGATCACTAGTGTTATCTACTGTTACCTTTAAATATGCATAGCATTTACTGCACTGTACAAGATATTTGAGCATTAGCAAATCATTAATTGCAATTGCATGCTCATTTAAGGAATCAATATTCAGCTTCAAATGAATAAAATATTGTAAAAGAAAAGAATCATCAAAATCAGTGACCACAGAATTCAAAGTGAACTTAAATCAACTTCTATGACAAAAAAAAATCACACCAGAAATATACAACTAAATAATAAATTAAGTACAGTAAAGTTGTTCTGACTATACAAGTTCTGCAAGACAGACAAAAGTTGTAATTCCTTTATGTCACGCACAAAGGTATAGTACTCTATATAATCTGTACAATGCATATAAATACATAAGCAATGTGTGGGGAAGAGGATAAGCTGTATATAAGAAAGAGAAATGTGTGTGTGTGTGTGTGTGTGTGTGTGTGTGTGTGTGTGTGTGTGTGTGTGTGTGTGTGTGTGTGTGTGTGTGTGTGTGCATAATGATTAAGGTTTTGAGCCCATAGACTCAAGGTACAAGGTTTGATTCTAACCTTGGGTTATTGGCTAAGATTAAAATAGCCTTTCAGGGCAAGGATAAAGTTTTTTTAACATATTTAAGAGCATTTGTAATAAATACCTTTTTGGTCCTTAGAATCACGCTTAACTCTGCAACATTTCATGTATCGTTCTAGCTTCTTCACTACTCTTGTAAACATGAACAATTTCATATGGTGTTCGCAATGGATATCCGGTCTTGTATTTTACTTCTTGCTACACTACAGCTTTAATTGTAACAAACTCACTCCTGAATTCATGTCTGTCCTGTTCACCACAGCTTTATTTGTAACAAATAAACAGGAAAAAAGAACCAGCAAGCTGTAACGACCTTAAAACATTTAATGTGTTCCACAGCAAGCAAAGCACAACACAGCACACAATGATAATGCTGAAACTACTACCAGTTCATTTTTGTCTCCAACTTCATCAGAAAATTTTCATCAGAATTTTTTCTGATGAAGTTGGAGATGAAAACAAACTGGTAGTAGTTTCAGTGTTATCATTGTGTGCTGTGTTGTGCTTTGCTTGCTGTGGAACACATTAAATGTTTTAAGGTGGTTACGGCTTGCTGGTGCTTTTTTCCTGTTTACTGGTGTTGTTGTGGGTACCTCATCCTCCTGGACTTGGTTTTATTTGTAACAAACACACTCCTGACATTGTATCTCACCTGTCCATCACAGCTTTAATTGTAACAAACACAATGCTGATGTCATGTCTCTACCATCATCACAGGTTTATTTGTAACAAGCGCACTCCTGACATCATGTCTTTCCTGCCCATCACAACTTTATTTGTATAAAACAGACTCCTGGAGTTATGTCTTTCCTCTCTATGAAATTAACCATCACTCGAATCCAAAGGGGCACAAATGTTCAGGTCACACCAGAAAAGATTACCAAACCTAAAAATTATTTAAAACTTAATAATAATTTAATAAAGTAAATAAATAAATGCAGGCTTGAGTGCTTTTGTCTATTACCGTAGACTTTATCAGAATCAATATACCTTTCTACAAACATCCTATTTATCCCATCTATCCATGTCACATGACCGTATAACAACTAATCAATTAAAAAAAACAACATTTTTTTGTTATTATTTAAGGAAGCATTACTACTTAAAAATACATTTTTTCTAACTTATATTTGATATGATTTCAATTTAAGAACACTACTAATAGAAACATGATCATTTCAACCCAGGTGGGCCGTGACATTTCATCTGAGTTGCTACCGCAACTCCTTCTCTTCTATTACATCTTCCAATGGCCACCCCTCCCTCTTAGATTATTCACAATGTGTTCAACCACAAAATATAAAAATCCATGTCCAGGGTGAACTGTTAGATGCTTAGCTAGGGCATTCTTCAAGTTCATTTTTTGATGTCCAATACATGTTCATATATTCTTTCCCTTAATTTTCTTTGTGTTTTTCCCACATATAAATTATTACACCTCTGGCAAAGTGCAATGTATACCACCCCTTGTGTATTACAGTTACAATGGGTCCTACTTTTTATATTTTTCCCATTGACCGCTATTTGTTCACATTCCAAAATAAATTGACATTGTCTACAAAAAACACATTTATACTTGCCAGATATTTTATTACTAAGGACCCTGGTAATCAACATATTGCTCTAAGCAATTCTTAATTGTTTTACCTTTCCTATAGACTACAACTGTTTTTCCTCATTTTTCTCTAAAATGTCACCAAAACAAGAAAAAAATAACCAGTTCTTCGTCAACACATTCCTAATAGAGAAATCTTGTGGCCAATACTCTGTAACAAAAACTGGGTTACTACCCAATGATCTACCTTTTCAATATCTAACCATTTCAGAACAGAACTGTAGGTGGATCTAATCAAAGGTAAAATCTCACCTTTTTCCTTCCTACTGGTAATCTCTACCATAACATTGATAACTGTATGCTCATGGTATCCCCACACATTAAACATTTCACCCAGTTTAAGACATTCATTTATGAATTCATCATTGTCTGAGACCATCCTGGCCAAATGGATATATTGGCCTTTAACAATATCAGTCTTTTGGTGTGCTGGATGATTACTTTCAAAGTGCAACAAAGTGTTGCAATATGTAGATTTTCTATAAATCATGCTAAAACATTTTTATCATAATAATTTTTAGAAAGTTTAATGTCCAGATAGTTAATACTGTTGATACTATAGGAATAGGTAAACTTTAAGAAAGATGTTGCATTATTCAGATACTCTATAAAGTCAACAATTTCCCTTTCAGGTCTATCCCACTTAATAAATATAGCATCCAAAAATGGAGATATATTTTCTAGGGTTTAACAGGGAATTTTTTTAAACAAAAATTATTTCTCCCATTGTAGTAAAACTATATTGGCAAAAATTGGGGCACATGTGGCCCCCATGGCTACACTTTCAACTTGGTGAAAGCAGTGCCCTTCTAAATACACAAAGTTGTTTCCCAAAACCCCTTCCATACAGGTCACTAATACATTGATGTCATTATTTCCTACATCTGTGGGTTCACACAAAAATTCATGAAACCACTGTAAACCAATGGAGTGAGGAATCACAGTAAACAACTCCATAACATCCACAGTAAGAAACACAACATTGTTTGAAAATTCCAAGGTTTTGATTTTTAACAAAAAATCCCAAGAATCCTGGCAAAAGTGGTCATTAGAATCCAAAGCTTTTTTCAGCTTCCAATCAACATATTTTCCCAAGGGATGGCTCTTTGACCTACTTGCATTAACTATGGGCCTCATAGTGGGATCCATAAGACTCTTGTGTATTTTGGGAATGCCGAAAGTACACAGAACCACTGTGTTACGTTTTAAATCATTTTTACATTTAGTAATCATTTTTGGTGTGAACTGGACTTCTGTGGCCCTTTGGATTTGGATGGTGGTTGATTTTCTGAATACCATTGTGTTCCAGTGTTCAGTTCTGAATTTCCTGTCTTTCCTGTCCATCACAGCTTTATTTGAAAAAAAAAGACCCATGGCATCATGTCTCTCCTGTTCATCACAGCTTTATATGTAACAAACAGACTTCTGACATCATGTTGCTCTTGTCCATCACAGTTTCATTTGTACCAGACACACTCCTGAAGTCATGTCTCTCTTGTTCATCACAGCTTTATTTGTAACAAATGCACCTCTAACATCATGTTTGTCCTGTCTATCACAGCTTTATTTGTAACAAATGCACTCCTGAATCAATGTCCCTCTTGTCCTTCACAGCTTTATTTTTAACAAATGCACCCCTGACATTATGTCTTTCCTGTCCATCACAGCTTTATTTTCAACAAATGCACTCCTGATGTCATGTCTCTCCTGTCCATCACAGCTTTATTTGTAGCAAACACACTCCTGATGTCATGTCCCTGTTTTTCTGTCACAGCTTTATTTGTAATAAATGCACTGCTGAATTCATGTCTGTCTTGTCCATCAAAGTTTTATTTGTACCATACAAAATGCTGATGTCATGTATTTTCTGTCCATCACAGCTTTATTTGTAACAAACATACTTCTGATGTCTTGTCTTTCCTATCCATCATAGCTTTACTTGTAATAAATGCACTCCTGAATTCATGTCTGTCTTGTCCATCACAGCTTTCACAGTCTATCTTTTCTTGTGAAAGGGCTGGTTGTGACATGTTTGGTTATCCATCTTTCTGAAACTTTCTTTGATATTATTGGTCTTGTACAAATGTTGGTGATTTATTATAGATTCATAGGTAAGTACTAGGCTAGCTGCACTTGTGGGCAACTAGCCTTGCCAGTTTCCCTTTTGCTGCTCAAAATAACCAATCCTATTTGGTTATAGATTGGCCTTACTCATTCCATGGTCGATAATTATATATCACCCCTAATAAGAATACATTTTATCATACTATAGATAATTGGAGGGGACCCATGTATGGGATAAAGAATTTAGGAGCTGCCTCTATCCATTTGTAGTACAGGGGCAGTGCTGGGGTACACTTTATGTTTCCCATCCATAGATCTAAGTTGTGCTGGAAAATGGATAGGAATGAACTTTGTTTTACATGGAAGGGAAGTCTATTCTACAGCAGCAGTATCTTCTGCAAAATATACCTACCCCTCCAAACTGTCCTGTCGATGGTACAGAAGAGGTTTAGATTCGCAGACCAAGTATTTCTGATGTCATTTCACTTGCTGATGTGCAGTAAATCCATCAGAAATGTGTGAGAGAATGCCTTTTATGCCAGACACAGGTCACCTCTTAGCAGTCTGAAGGATACCAAGTACAGTGACAGGCCTTTGAGTCAGTCCATGTAGGACATGTTTAGGGCTTGTATCCTTTTAATAAAGTGTCTCTTTGGGTGTTTTAGTTCTTGCATGTGTCTGGTGAGATACATGCAAAAGGGGATTCAATGACTGGTGTAATGAGGGCTGCGTAAATGGGATAATGACATCCCTAGATCTGGACACAATCCCTTTGTTTATAAGCTGTGTAATATACAAGGGCTTTCTTACAACAAAAAACATGTGTCAGTCAAAAGTTAGGTCACTGTGCACATAAGTTTCCAAATCCCAAACAACAGTGTCAACACTTAGAGCATTATTGCCATTGCTGTAGCTCCCTGGGGTAGATGACTTCCCAAAGGATGTAATAATGCATTTTTTGACATTTAGTTTCAGACCATGATTTTGACATCAGTTATTTATTTGAGACAAACCTTCCTGCAGGATGGTTCATAGGTCCATAGGTGTTTACTAGGCTAATGACCATGAGGGACTTTTTAAGCCTAGCCATGCATCCCAAATCCCTGACAAGTTCTGATACCCTTGATAAGTGTAAACCTGGGCCTGGGAGATGAACCAATTACAGATTACCAATGTCCATTAGACACATAGGGGCCAAACCAGGGATGAATTTCTGGTTTTCCATCCAATCATCAAAGTTCCACTTGAATTGGTTTAAGTAGGAACTCTGCTTCACATGGATGGGGAGCCTGTTCCATAAATGGGGTAGTCTCTGGGATATATACCTATCTCAACAGCAGGTCCTATTTATATCACAGGCAAGGTATAAGTCTATAGAATGGATGATTCTGGTAATGTTTGTTTTGTGGATATGCAGGAGGCCCATCAGAGTGGGGCACAGATCTCCCCTCAAAAGACTGTAGGAGACAGAATGCATGGATAGGACCCAGAGGCAGTCTGCAGAGGACATTTTACTTATACCCTGTATTCTTTTAGTGAGGAACCTCTGTGGATGTTCCAATTGTTGGATATCCCTGGTTAGGTACATACCAAAGGGGGCATTGTACTCAATGATAGGTCTGATGTATGCTGAATACAGTGGAACAATGACTTCCTTAGACTTAGATGCCATACCTTTGTTTATAAATTGCACAACATAGAATGATTTCCTCACCACTGTAGACATGTGATGGTCAAAGTCTAAATTACTATCTATGTGTTTCCCTAATTCACTGACTACTGGGTCAACTCTAAGGGGTGTATTGTCAATATGATAGTTATCAGGGATGGATGACTTCACAAAGGATACTATTATGCATTTCTTGGCATTTAGTTATAGTCCATGGCTCTGACACCAGTTGTTTGTGTCAGCCCTTACTGGAGAACATTTGTGTCAGTTTGAGATTCAATGACAGCTCCTAATTTGCAATCATCTACAAAGTTAATCAGCCAGAGACCACTGACATTGGCCTTGACTTCTGAGAAGTAAATGCCAAAAAGAAGCAGTACAAAGACTGATCCCTGAGGTACTCCACTTGTGACTGGCCTCTTTGTAGAGGTGGACTCCCCAATTCTAACTTCATAGGTCCTGTCTGTGAGTCAGTTGGCTATCCACTGGGTGACATACTGGTTTGTACCTAAACTCTTGACTTAGTCAACAATGCCTGAGTTGGGTATTGTGTCAAATGCCTTGACCAGTTCAAGGTAGGCAGTGTGAATGATTTTTCCCTCATCCATTGCTTTGTTGGCCTTCTCAAAGAAGTCCACCAGGTTGAGTAGGCATGATCCGCCCTTGGCAAAACCAAACTGGGTTGAGTCCAGTGTCTGGAGGTTTACTATATCTCCATCAATCATCTCCATGATAAGTCTTTCCATGGCTTTACATATACGACTAGTGAGACTTATGGGTGTGCAGTTTCCAGGGTCTGTAGATGGCCCACTTTTGTGCAGAGGGATGACTGTTGCCTTTCTCAATTCATGAGGCACAAAGCCAGTTTGGAGGCTATAGTTAAATAGTAATTACAGAGGCCCTGATAAGTCATGTTTCATGCTATTTAGAAGGCATCCTAGGATATTGTCTGGGCCCACTGATACAGTGTTCTTGGCCTTAGAGAGCACATCAAGGACCTTTTCCTTACTGATAGTAGGGGGAGTTATATTTGATAATATTTCCTGAGGGAAGGTTGACTAAGTCATTTCAGGATTCACTGACTGCTCCTAGCTTGCAGTCATATACAAACTTAGTCAGCCAAAGCCCTTTGTTATTGGCTTTTACTTCAGAAAAGTCGATGCCAAACAAGAGAGGTCCCAGCACATATCCCTGGGGGATACCACTGGTGATTGGTTTCTATGTGGAGGTAACTTCCCCAATTTTTAATTATTTGCATCTATCTGGGAGCCAGTTGGCAATCCATTGGATGATGTAGGGGTTAATTCCAAGTTCATTTAGACTGTTTGCTATGCTTGATTGGGGAATTGTGTCAAAAGCTTTGGCCAGGTTGAGGTATGTGGTGTGTACCATTTCTTTATCTATTGCTTTGGTGACCTTTTCAAAGAAATCCATCTGGTTAAGTAAGCATAATCTGCCCTTGACAAATCTCTATACCCTGATTGCCTGTGACTGTGGAGGGTTCTCCCTTAAGCAGGGGAATAACTGTAGTTGTTCTCCATTTGCTTGGCACAAAACCTGTATGGATGCTGAGATTGAGCAATGTTGTTAGGGGTATGGCTGAATCATGCTTTGTACTATTCAAGATGCATCCAGGAATATTGTCGGGACTCATCATTGCAGTATTTGTAGCTTTTGATAGCACTTTTAGAACTTGGCCATGTGTGATAGCTGGGGCTGAACCAGTTAATAGTATATCTTGAGAGACATATGGAGAGGAGAAGGGGTAAAATTAGAGCTACATTAATCAGCCTGTAGGTTTGCTATATCTTCATCCTTAGTGTAGGTAACAGCAATCACAATCAGCTCAGTGCATTGCTGTGCTTTTGATTCATAGGCTCATGGATTAGTACCAGACTAACTGCCCCTGTGGGTCATTTTAAGCCTAGCCAATTACCTTATGTGAGAATCAAACCTTCCATCTTGTGTTTGCAAGATAAGCACCTTAACCATTATGCCAAGCTCCCACCATTTAATTAACTTGCTCAAGCTCAAACCCTGTATCTTGGCTATAGGAAACAAGAGCCTTAATCCTCTACACCAACTATCAGATTGAGATTACGAACATAACTAAAAAATTCCTTGTGATTGCCTTTGGTATGATTAACTATGTTATCCTCAAACTTGGCTTAGGTGGGTTTTTATTAAGCTCCTCGGTTGTTTATTTCAGTGACAAGGGGTCTAACATTTTGGGACTTACTCTTCTTACCTTTGATCAAAATGTGTTTCCTTTTATTATAAAGCTTGCTGATATCATGGTTCCATCATGTGGGTTTCTTTCAGAATTTTGCCTTGTACTTGTTCCTGCAGGGTGCAACTGCATCTATGTAGCTACTTACATGCTGGTATACTGTGGTGGTGTACATTTTTGCATATTCAGTGAAATCAGCTGGGTTTGATGTGGACTTCAAGCTTGCCAATTTGTCACTTAGGGGGTAGGTAGTTTTTCTTAAAGAAATTTATAAATGTATCTTGGTGGAAGGCATTCCTAGTTTCAGTCTTATTTTGAAGGAGACTGCTTTATGGTCAGACCTAACAAGTGATGAAGATATGCACAGGATGGTGCAAGATTCTTCCATATTAGTAAGGACAAGATCCAAAATGTTATTCCCCCTAGCGAGTACTCTGACTAATTGTTCCAGTGCATTTGTATTGACACAGTCCAGGAACCTCTATGCTTATGCACTAGTGGTGGTGGTGTATTTTTCCCAGTTTATAGTCCAGACTGTAGCATACAGTCTATGATTCTTCTATACAGCTTCCCCACAAACTACACAGGATCTGTATTCAGCTGCTTAGATTCATACATTTTGATTAGTCATGTCTTGCCAGTACTTTTCCTCATGTTGTACCTCCTGTCTCAAGCAGGGCCATACCAGTCAATCTTGGAGTAAATGTGTGGATACCTATCCAGTCATCTAGGGTATGTTTAATGAAATAGAGTGAGTTGCGCTGCTTAACATACAGAGGAAGGTTATTCCAGTGATTTGGGAGACACTTAGTTATTAACTTGTCCCTCCACCATTTATTATTTGTCTATTTAGATCCCCAATTCTAGTACTGGTGGTGATGTTAGACTTGTGGAGATACAGTTGGTCAAGAACAAGTGGGTCTCTAAAGACATGGTAAGTGAGACAGACATATATCTGCAAAAGTATATAAGGCACTGAATAAATGAATTTGTAAGTCAGGGACTTTAGGCCTGTGATTCTTTTTTTTCATTGGGAACATTGGGGGGCATAATAATTGAGAGATATGCTTAGTGAAAGAAATCATAAAGAGGATATTTTACTTGATAATGGGCCAGATCAATTCTGAGTGTAAGGAAGTGATTATCTCTTTAGATTTTGGTGACATTCCTTTGGCGATTAGCAGTGCTAAATAAAATGATTCCCTGACAACCACTGTGACATGGTCATCAAAAGACAAGGGGTTATCAACCCAAATTCCTAGGTTCCTGATGTAATTTGTGTTTTGTAGTGGTAAGTTACCTATACAATATCACTTCTGGTAGATGTTTAAGTAACATCATCTGCATACCAGGATATGCCATGGCAAAGACCCAAAGAGAGTATTGTTTGCAATAGTATGTAGCTCGTTTCCTTCTGACATCCATACACTAATAACAGCTCTTTTTATATTTAAGCATATTTCCATTGTGGCTGGTCTATCCTCATATAGGAACACCTTTCTGACTGTCATCTACTTGCAATGCAACAGACTTTTCATTCCACTTCATTTAATGTAGGAGCATATAAAATTACTTTCTAAGCATCTCAAAACGTATAAAATGTTCATGACTCCATTTTCAGACTGCCACTTACTCTAATAACTTAAATAGAGAAAGTTTTAATTTTAAAATAAACCAAATATTATACATATTTGTATTTGAAAAACAGGGGAAAGTGGCCTATTTCATTCAGTTTCAATTAGCTGCTACTGAAAAGTGATAGGCAGCTAGCTGCACAGAGAAAAAGACAAATGCACTGCTTTCATATCCATTCCCAAAAATACTTGCAAATGGTTCTATATTTGGCAGTTACATCTCACAGTCAGGTGCACTGCACAGGATATACTAATCATTTTATAAGCAGTATATCTCAGATTAACTCAGGGTCAGCATTTTATCAGTACTACTAATATTTCTTGTGAAAGCAGCGTTAACTTTTCTGAAATGTTTTGATGTATTTACACGTTAAACTAGTAATTGCTCATGTCACATCATTATTTGGAGTTGGAGTCTTTAGCTGCCCAATGCCAGGCAACATACAAAAGGAAATGGTGTAAAAATAGCCCAAAGACTGATCACCTTATATGCACTACAGCAGAGCTATAAAGCACAACATAAACAGCACAGCAGTAGATTATACAAAATTAGGGTGGGGGATGGGAGCAAGCATCTTTCACTTAAGCAGGTCACATTGGCAGGGTACGGTTTGTCAAAACAAAAAAGGCCACAATGCACTATGTAGATTCCCCATGATCATCTATTTTAAATTATGCACCTCTATGAAAGAGTTAATAAAGCCTCCAGCTCCTGTATATTATTGACTGTCCCCAGTGCTACATTTTGCAAGGTTTAATAAATACAGTATTCAGCTGTAAAAATGAGACCTCAGAGCAGCAATAAGTGTTTCACTTATTATGCATATGAAGCTCTACACCAAATGAAATTGATATTGTTTTGATTATATGCAATACTGTGGGTTTTTTCTACTTTTAGTTCTCTTGTGACTTCTAGAGCATCCACTGTCCACCTTTTGGCCTGTTTGCTCTCCCAAGAAGTGACATTTTTATAGGCCACTCATTCCTGTTTGGAAGACTGCTGTCAAACCAGTACTTGTTTTCCTTTTGCGCATGTAAACATGCTATTTCCAAAGGAGGATGTGTAATGCATTTCAGCAAAATATGTTTCCCACTTCCACAAGAGATATCCCCTCAGTTGCCATGATCCTTTAATATAACCACCTTTGGCAATGTCTAGTCTCCAGGGATTTCAGTGGAGTCTGCTCTCCTGACAAGCCCACACCAAATCTCATGACATGGGAATGCAGGCTTCACCTTATCACATCTTTCCTACTGATCAGGCCCAGAATATGTGAGTTGTAGTCCACACTTCATCGTTGTATGCCATGGAGCAGGTTAGCTTTGGGTAGCCTATTACTTTTCCAGAGAAAGCAAGTGTTACACAGAAAACTTCCCTTGACTCCTCCCTAAAATATATCTATGAATTAGACTTCCACTAAACCCACATTTTCCCAGGTAGCATCACCACAGCAGAAATGACAAAGGAAATTAGATTGAAGTGATTTCTCCAAATCATTATACCAACCTATTGTGTCCTTGTTGATTAACCCAGCATTAAAGAATATCTGAACTCTTCACCTACAATATGCACCTGTTTCATATGAGTGACTGCCTGTACTGATATAATTTACAGGAACAGTGATTTATAGTTATTAACAAGCATCATGATGCAAAACAGACTACAGAGAGATTGATTTATGGTTATTAAAACATCACAGTAGGATCATAGGATCATAGGAAGTTACTAGGCTAATGACCCTAGGGCCCTTACAAGCCTAGCCAAGTTCTACCCTTATTTCCACAATCAGCACCTATTGCCCTTGTACAAGACGGACACAGGTAGAACCCCCAGGCTGAATTTACAGTTATCCATCCAATCATCCAGATCATGTTAGAAAAGGGCCAATGAGGTGCTCTATTTGACATGAAGTGGGAGTCTGTTCCAAAGGTGTGCTAACCTCTGGGAGACAAATTGGTCCCACCAGCAGGGTCTATTAATGTTACATGCCAGGTTAAAGTCTTTAGAGCGAGTAACCCATGTACCATTTGACTTGCGGATATGCAGCATTTTTAATAATGCAGGGTCAGAGATTGCCCTGTATGCAAGACATATATTGCCTCTGAGTAGACTGTATGAAACAGAATTAAGTGACAGTGATTTCAGATGATTCGCATAGAACAGTTGCAGAAGACCTTGAATTTGGTGAGGAACCTTTGTGGTCTCCAATTGCTGTAGGTACTTGGAAAGGTAGATACCAAAAGGGGCATTGTACTCAGTTAATGGCATGATGAGGGAAAAGTACAGGGAGGTTATAACTTCATTTTTTTTTCTGGAGGCAATGCCCTTACTTATGAGATGAGCAATTCAGAATTCTCTTCTTACCACAGTGGAGACATAGTGATCAAAGTTAAGGTTGCTGTCAACCTGTGTGCCCAGGTGTCTCACCACTGACTGCATACTTAGGGTGTTGCTGTTGATATGGTAGTTAGCAGGAACATTGCCCTTACCAAATTTGGATGATAATACATTTTTTTGCATTGAGTCTATGGCCATGACTTTGGCACCAATCATTTGTCTGTGTAAGACCCTCTTGTAGGATGTTGACATAATCTGGATATTCTATGACAGTGCCCAGTTTGCAGTCATCAGCAAACTTTGTCAGTTACATACCTTTAGTTTTTGCTTGTACTTTAGAGAAATAGATTCTGAACAGTAGAGGTCCCAGGACTGATCCCTGTGTAATACCACTGGTTACGGGTCTGCTGTTGGAGGTGGAGTCCCCTATTTTGACTGTATGGATTCTATCAGTGAGCCAGTTTGCAACCCAACTAACCATATAAGAGCTGATATCTAGCTGAGTGAGTTTGTCACTGATGCTTGAGTGGAGTATAGTGTCAAAAGCCTTAGCTAAGTCTATGTAGGCTGTATGCACAGATTTCCCCTACTCCAGGGCCATGGTGATCGTCTCAAAGAAGTCCACCAGATTTACCAGGCATGACCTCTCTTTGACAAATCCAAACTGAGCAGTGTTAAGAGTCTGGAGATTACCTCTATTTTTGTTAATAAGATGCATGATGATTCACTCCATGGCCTTGCAGATAAAGCTGTTCAGGCTAATAGGTCTATAGTTCCTGGAGTCAGAGGAAGCAACACCTTTGTGCAAGGGGTGGTGCAGTGGTTAACATTATCACCTCACAAAGAGGTTCTTGGGTTTAATTTTCAGCTGGGGTGCCTTCTGTGCTGAGTCTGCATTTCCTCCCTGCATTTGTGTGGGTTTCTTCTGGGTGCTCCTGTTTCCTCCCAGATTCCAAAGACATGCGTGTGGAGCATTTCTCCCTAGGCCTTTGCTGAAAATAGGCTTTGTCTTAGTGGGACTTTCCCAGTCAACAAATGCTAAATAAAATAAATAACTGTGGTTGTTTTCCATTCAGCTGGGATGAAGCCAGTGTTTAGAGTATGACTGAAAAGAGTACCAAGTGGTATTGCTAATTCTTGTTGGAGCACATGTAGGGCAATGCATATCAGACATCAGCAAAACTGATGTATCATTCCTAAAAAGTACCATAATGCATACATGATGTCACAGACATTAATTTCAGATTAGATAGGGGAGGCATGGCCTGCTTAGAGGCCTGCGGGGAGAACACATGCTCAGGTTACTCCCCATTGCCTTCACAGTTTGATGATGTCAGCATGTAGGGGTGGGGCTTACAACAACAAAATAAATGTCTAGAGTGAGTATTGTACAAGATACTGCTGACACCCATTCCACTCCACCTTTAGCCATTGCTCTCTCTAGTTTCCTTTCTCACCATGATATGTAGTTCCCTCTGGAGAATAGTACTGGGACCAATGCAATTTTTCTCCTTCCCTCTCCAGCAACAGCCACGTCTAGGAGGTGGAACCAGGAAGGAAGTTTGGAGCAACTAGATGATGTACCCTGACAACAAAAGGTCAAGCTGTATCACTGGGGCTCCAAAAAGTAATTAATTATTTCACAGCTGCTATCTTTGCTATTCCAGCAAAACTATCACAAAATATTATGCTGAACAGATCAAAAATCAAGGCAGCGATCGTAATTTTGCATCAAAAACTGAAATTTATACCCAGGATGTAGGTAATAGTGCATTCTTTTTCTCATATATAAAGCATACAAACAGAATGACCCATTTTCAATGCTTTATAGAAGTACATTAAGAAAACATTTCTAGGGAGAGATACCTATTTGTTTGCCAACATATGGTAAAATTTACTTACTTGAAACTATCATTTCTAAACAATTCTCATTTATTGTTTACTAGCTCTGTGCAGTAATGGAATAATAATGCAGCTTTATCTCTGCTCTGCTGAAACTAACTGGTTCATACCATTAAATCCTATTAAACCATTGACCAGAATACCAGAATTTTACTAAATATTTCACTACATTAACTAAATAAATATATGTGCATTAGCAGTAATCGCTGTGAGGTTTGCACTGCATTTTAAATAGGAAGTGGAGTCACTATATGCCAAGTAATTAGAGGAACAGAGTCACATGTAAGAAAACTAATCAAGGGGTACAGCTGCCTTCAAAGCTCAGGAGCTGTACTAAACAGGGTTCATGTAAGATGTTTCTATCTTTAACTGTTAAGGCTGAAATAATGTAATATCTGTATTTTTGCACATTGTAGGTCAAGATTTATGGCACATGATAAGATGGTCTTTTCAAAAGTTTTCATACATTGTCTTCAATTAAAAAAAGAAAAACTATTTCATGACCTTTATTTAAACCATATTTTTCAAAGTTTCACAGCTATACATAGAAAGAAAATTAATTAGTTGATTTCAGAACAAAACAAGTGTGGTTAAAACATTGTAAAATGTTTATATTTCAGTATTAAAGTGCAAATTAAATAAGGAGTGAATGTTTCAACGCAGAGTAGTTATGCTATGCATAATTCAAAAACAAAACAAGCAGATATTTCTTTTCTGTATTTAAAACTTTATGCTTGCTAATGTAATATTCAAAAGTGCTATCTTAGTGTGCTCCTAGCCTGGTAGCAGCCCAAACTAAATGCATTTTCTCCATTTCAGCAATGATATATACTGATACCATGCAAATAAAAGATGTACTGCACTATAGGTGATAGGAGAGAGTGGGGAACAAGAAACAAATGGTGTACTATGTAATATGCAAGAAACGTGATGTTATTCTCACAATGGGAAGGCATCATAGTGCAACAGACAGTAACAGTAAAGAGAGTACCACTGTCCACAGTATAAATTAAAAGTATATGACTGGTTATTGGACACTATTGTCCAACATGGATATTGGACAAAGCTACGCTGTGTGCAGTGGGATAAAAAGAGGAATGTATTTGGTGTACTATGTCATTGCAAACAACAGTTTTATTTTGTGATAGCAGGTGCTATTCCTAGTATACCTGTATATAAACCATCACTTTGAGGGAGCATTAATGGTACTTTGATAAAGAAATGTTGCATTTGTGGAAGAAACAGTGAAAGTTGAACGCACAATACTCTAACCTTCGTATGACTCCAGCTATGAAAAATAGGAATGTTTCATGGGATGTTCCTGCATGCCACCAAAAGACAGCACCTGATGGACATGCAGACAAAAAAAATTCAAAAAGTCAGCTAACTGAAAAGTCAACCATCCATCCACAAGCTATTTTTCCCATTTTTGCACATAAACTAGGGGTGTCACTTCAGCAGTGACAATCGTTTAGAGCTAAGGTGGTTAGTCCTGCCACTGTAGTTCTTCCACACCACACAATATTCCCTCTGGCCAGTTTAGAGTGTCCAGTCCACCTAATTCATGTCTTTGGAATGTGGGAGGAATCCCATGCGAATACAGGGAGGACATGCAGACTCTGCAGAGAAAGCACCCCAGCCAAGAATCAGTCCAGTGATCCTCTTGCTGAGAGGCAACAACACTATCTGGTGCACTACTGTTGGGTTATTAGTCAGATGCACTAACTGTAATAAAACCATATGAGCTCCAAAACTGCCTATGCCACCGACAAATCATTTTTCATCTCTTATATTATCTTGGTATCAGAGTGGTAATATTTAGGTTTGGAAAAAATGAGGCTAATCTGTTAAATGTACATGAGAGGAATGTTTGCTGGAATAGCACCCACCACATGACCCAAAATTACTTTGGTTGTGGCTTTACTATAATAGCAAGTAATACATGTTTTTCATTACTGAGTGTAAATCTTTTTTTTTCATTTTTAAAGACACAGTTCATCTTTCTGTATAAGACCATTTCTTTTCAGTTTTATGTTTCATATCACTTGATTTTCATTGCTGCTAGATCCAAAGAAAGTCCATGCCAAACCCAGAAAAACACAGCTCCATAGAGTATTGATGAACACTAAGTTTGATACTTAGTAGCCAGGAAGGTTTGTAATGTCTTTTGAGTGGTTCTTCTTTTATGGTTGCCATGACTGGTATTTGTATTAAATAAGGGTATCTAGTTAGCACACTGCTCTTAATGAGAAAATGTGTACTGAACTTTTTTCCATGTCTCTTAACCTTTTAGAACAAGAACTTTGGACAAAACCTAAAATAATGGGGGACAAAAACCCAAAAATAAGGACAGAATTTAAATATCACTCATTTTTTTTATAAATGTAGAAAACTGATAGGGTGACAGGATTTGTATTAGTATGCATTTTTATAAAAGATATAAAGTGTGAAACTCAAATGTATGTTATTATTAATGACTTTAATCCTCAGTGATTTGCCAGAAAACTACAAATCTTATGAGGAACAGACTAAAAGAAAATGAGGCAAAAAAATCTGGACTTCTGCAAAAAATCAGGACAGTTGAGATGTGTGTAGTAATCTTAAAGTCTTTAAAGGAAAACTCCACCTAAGAACTCAAAAAATTTTATTTCATTGTATCTTAATTTTTGAGCTATTTTAATGCCTCAAAATCACTCCAAGTGCTTGTTTTACAATTTTAATGTATTTCTCTCAACATGGCGGATGATGGGGCCTGCCTTGGTAACGTGATTTTACTTTCTTGCTTTCCTTCCTTCTTCCCAGAATACATTTCAAGTCCTCTTTACATGACTCATGCCAGATATAAGGAAGTGGTGCTGTTTTCTCATGCCATTAAAATATAATGGCAGGACTGTGAAACACTGTCATCTAAACACACCTTCTGTTAAAGAGCTGCTTCACTGTTTACCTGACTGAGCCTCATTTATCTATCTGCCAGAGCTTGTTCTATGCTATAAATATCTAACTACTTGCAGCAAAAGAAAGCAGATAAAAAACAGTTTTTTGTAAGAAGAGTCTTTTGTAGTCCTAACAAACGTGATAAACTCTCCCCCATACTCTCATGCTGAGGTGTGAAAACTCTCACTGCAGTAAATAATCCTTGTTGTACATTTACAAGTGACAAGTAGTAGGACTCTAAACTCAGTCTGTCTGCTACTTCCCAATGACTTCAGTGGGAGGATTTTTCTCTCTCATGAATGATGCAGACTTAAAATGTGTTTTACTAATTCCTCAGTCATTTCTGTCATGTTCCGCCTCCTTTTTTCTATTTCATATTTATTTATACTTTGGTAACCAGGAAAGTGAACTGGTCCCAGGACTCTTTTCAGCCACAACATAAGCTACACTGGCAAATACAACAATTATTAAATGCACTTATCAATGCAAAGAAAAAAATACTGACAGAAAGACATTGACCAAGATTGCATGTGGAACACATAGCCAGTGTGTGACAGCAACCAAGTAAATCATTGAACAACATTTACTAGAATGTATATATTAATAATGCTTAACTCTACTAAGTTGTTTATTATAAATTAATTGTATACACACACACACACACACACACACACACACACACACACACACACACACGTGTGTGTGTGTGTGTGTGTGTGTGTGTGTGTGCACGTGCGTGTGCGTGTGTGTGTGCGCGTGCGTGTGCGTGTGCGTGTGCGTGCGTGCGTGTGTGTGTGTGTGTGTGTGTGTGTGCGTGTGCGTGTGCGTGCGTGTGTGTGTGTGTGTGTGTGTGTGTGTGTGTGTGTGTGTGTGTTTGCATTTAAACACAGTTAAGTCTTTCTGATTTCCTTTTCTTAGTGTTCTTAATGCAAGGGCACATAGTAAACGTATGTTAAAGTAAATTCAGTTGTATATTATGGTTGCTCTCCATACCTCTCAATTGTACAGATTTTCGCAGAATGTCCATATGTTTGCCTTACATTTTTGGTCCATTTTTCATAAAATTGTGGCTTTCTGGCAAATTAGTGGCAAATCATTACAGACTGAAATTAGTAAATAATGACAGGCATTTAAGGTTTAGACTTCATACCATTCAAAGAATTCACGCTAATGCAAAATCTGTTATTCTATTAACTTTCTAAGTTTGTAAGAGCAATATTTCAAAAGTGCCCCTATTTGTACCACTTTTTATGGCTTTGTCCAGATTTCTTACTCTTAGAAGTTGGGAGGTATGTAATGCTCTCTGACAATGCAAGGACTGATTAAAAGTCAGTGGGAATCTCTTACAATGGATCTGCATGTACCAGATATGCATCCCCCTCTGGAAGGATGTCACACAAAGCAGAAAAAAACTTTTTATGAACAGTATCAATGCACTTAGTTGATAGGGTTGCCTGTGTGTATGTGTGTGTGTGGGGGGGCTTGAAAATGGTAAATGCATTTATACTTTACAAGAAAGAATATCTACTGACTTTTCTCTAAATGTCACAGAAATCTTTGCTACTTTTTTTTTTATATCAGCTGCTGTGTTCCTGACATTAGCAGGATTAATTACCCATTTAAGATTGACAGCAGTACCTGACAGGGTAAACAACAGATTTAACTGTGTCTATGAGATGGCATGCAGGTGGAGACACATTTCTCTGGAAAGTATGTGAGAACCTGAGTTTAAAAAAAGTAGGTTAGCTTTCCCTTCCTTTGACTACAATGCAAGGAAATAAAAGTTTTGAAAACTACAAGCAGGTTTGTGGTACATACACAACACTAGAACCATATTGCAGGGAGAAAAGAAACCTAACGATTAAGTTAAACTATATGAGAGGGAGTTTTCCTTTAATTATATATTGTATGGCTCTAGTTATGGCATTGTAATATATCTTCAAATTGGTGAACTTATTAGGATCAGACATGCATGTACAATCTGGAGTGATTTTGAATAGAAAGCTTAATATGGTAGCTGTGTTTCTGTCTATATCAAAGTGATAAAGTTGTAAAGACCTACTGACATCCTATGTTATGGACAGACCTAGCCTTCTCTTTAAAAGTTTAAAATCCTTTTTACATGATTTTGTAATGATTTTCAAAAATAGTCCTGGTAATATGTTTGAAGTATGATTTACGTATTTATTTTATTTATTTTTTATTTTATTTTTTATTTTACATTTGTTAACCGGGCTAGTCGAACTGGATATATATATCCATTTTCAGTAGAGGCCCAGGGAGATAAGCTCTGAGGAAGTAAAAATATAATCACATTATACAAAGATTAATTTGTATGTTAAACATTGCAAGAAAAAAAACAGGGAATAATCACAGAGGTTGTTTGTTCATAGAATAGTGCTAAATATACAAATACACTTAATACAATACAAATGTAGTTGCAATACAACAAATGTAGTTGCAATACAACATATAAAAAGATAGCAGCTGAGTTAGATAATATGTTGGTAAACAGGTTGACATAGAGAAGGAAAACAAAAAGTAGGAGCTGTAATAATCAGTATAAGAGTTAATAACTAGTCTGCTTAAAGAAATTAAGAGGATGTAAGTAAAAAAAATCTAGAAAGGTCAAGGTCAGTTGTTAAGAAAAGGAACAAGAATACTGAGAAGAAGACAGTAGGTAGATCCACGTAAAAAAATTTGAAGAAGTAAGAAAGGTGGTAGATGACTACTGTAATGTGAATTGTCAAATGGGTTAGGAATATTCTTATGGAAGATGCAATTATTGCAACTATTTTACTACCAGCCCATTGTTGCTTTTAAAAGAATAGAAATATATCTGATTATGTGCTCCAGAATTATTTTAAAAGATTTCTTAAACACTATGAAGAATATTTCTCGCTAGTTTAAACAGGTATTTTTATTCACAAAATGCAGAGCAAGAATATAAGCTGCGCAAAAAGAACAAGAAAAGAATGCCCTGCAAAAATTTTAGCAATGGCATGGTTGCTAAGCTTTGCCCTATTGCCCTTTAATCTGCAATCTTGCTTCTTCTCTTTTTTTTCGCTTGTGTCATGGCTATGTGCATGTGTTTGTGACTGCAATGTTTGTGAAAACTAGCCTGTTTAATTCTTCTTCAACTGTGTTCATTTTGGCTTTGCATCACGCTTGTCCAGCTCAACCAGAGCGGAAATACCATTTCTTAAACACTACCATACCACCGGAAAATGGTGCCCTGTGCTCATTACAAAATGTGTCCAAACATTATTGGCAATATTAACTGGACCACTTTTAATACTAAAGTGAACTTTAACTTTAATGTTGAAATTCTCATTTATACCCTCAAGTATGCCTGCAACCTTATATGAATCAGGGAAAGCAAAAATGCATTTAAAATTAGGATCCAGGAACACCTCAGGGACTTAACAATTATAGTGTCCAGAGTTCTGTAAACTCACACTTCTCTAGTTTTCCCAATGGCTCTTCCACTGGTTTGGTTGCTTCTGTCTTGCATCAAGTTAAGGGGATAACAGTGATGAATCTCTTAAAAGACAAGATGTAATGCTCATTTTGTAAATTTCATAAACTTGATCCCAAATGTCTCAGTTTTTATCCTAGTTTTCCTATATCTAACTTAGCTAATGTGTTATCATTTGATTTTATTAACCTTACTCTGCATTAGATTGTGCTGTTTTTAATTGTTTTAATAGCCTTTTCTTGATAAAATTATGTTTGTTTAGTTTCCATTATTGATCTCAATTACTAATACCTTTTTATTGGATACTGACTAATTACTTTGGTGATGTTCTGTATAAGCTGCTTAACTTTTGCTTCAGGCTAAAAAATATAATTTGCTGCTACTATGTCATTATTATTAATTTATGCCTCATGCCACTTAAAGTTCAAGGCTGCTATGTGTAAATACTTGACTTTACAACAGTCATCATCAGATTCAGAATAGGCATAGCTCCAAAGTTTAGTGGTAATAAGGTTAAGTGATTGTTTAGTAGCCAAGAAGATTCAGAGTGTCCTTAGTTTGTACTTTCATGGTTGTCCTCTGTAGACATTGTATAGAATGAGAATATAAGGTTATCACAGCAGGAAATTTTGTGTACTGCTTAACACTTCAGACGGCCTAAACAGTGCAAAAGTCTATGTATGCATCAAATGAAACAAGTGAAACTGTCTGTGCAGGTAGAAGCTACACATATCTCTGCCAGAATACATTTTCTTGTATGCCAAAATAAGTAACTTGCTTGCTTGCAGAGTTAAAATGTGTTATGAGAATTAGAGTTATCTCACCAAGTGCTTCCACCCACCCCAGTTCATCTGCTAACATACTAATTGGTTGTCAAACCGAGTTACAAGGTGTTGCAGCAGATGGCCAACCTTATCTGCTCTTTTTAATAAGAACTACAAAGAACAAGAGCATTTGCATTTTTGATAACTACCCAGTGACCACAACATGAAAAAAGGATCTTGAAGTTATATCTCATGTAATAGAAATTAAAATAAAAACACATTTTAGATATACTTATATTAGGAATGAAAGTATAGACCATAAAATAATAGGCTATTAGACTTTATCTGCGACTGCTGTTGGCATTACCAAAGCATATGTGTAATATGAAATGGTATTTAGGTTACAGTGCATAAACTTCTGTTTTATTGTTCCTGGACTTCATTTTGAAACCTTCTTTCCCCTTCATGCTGCTGAGCATCTGCTGCTCTGTGTAAGCCCTAGTGGATTTTTCCCTGTGGTTTTCTCCTGGCCACAGTACAGGCAACACAGGTTTGAGGACCTTAACAGGTACCCTGCAACTCTAACTATCTGTCTGGAAGCCACCATTTTAAGCTTAAAATAATACCACTGAAGTATGTGACCCAGTAAATAACTACTACATAAGCTAATCTTTTAATTAATGCTAGACTTTATAAGCACAACAAGAATTTACAGTGTTTTTTTTTTGCTAGTCACCATGAAAAGCAGACGTCAGCAGCTCCTATCCTGTCTCTTTGGTTACCCACTATCCTCATACTGTTTTTGTGTATATTCTCCTGTTCTACACTTTACCCTTCCCTGAATTCATTTCTAGCCTCACTCATAATTGCCTTTCCTAGTGCACCTCCCCTATTTTACTGTCTTCAGACTCTTACATATTAATGTTTTTTTTATGCTTTGCCCTGCTTTTAGCTGCTAGTAATACCTCTCTCTCCCCTCCAAAACACCTCTCTATTGTAGCTTATTTTAACCATACAGCACTGGATTTGCTTCAAGTAAATCTGCTTGTGTAACTTGAGGCCAGTGTCCTTTCGTAAGCTTACTTCTGTTCATATTTTATTTCTTTTTGTTTTATTTCTGGTGACTATACCTTTAGAAACTTTATATCCTTGCCTCTCAAGCTAGTTTTTCACTATCTTTTTCTGATTGTTTCTATGACTTTATCTTGACCAGGGTGCTAGCCCAGCCCAGTATTAGTCATTCCCCCTCCCCCTCACCTCACTTCCTCTTCCTAGTCTTCATAGGTGCCTCACAACAGTAGGAGCCATTTTGAAACCTTCTTTCCATTTCATGCTGCTGAGCATCTGCTGCTCTGTGTAAAGTAAAATTTTGATTCGTTGGCATTAACTGTTTTGTGATGTATTTTCTGTTGCCTTAACTGCTTTAAATCTTACAATATTCGGTGATTATTCTGTTGCTTTATCTGCTTTAGGTCATATAGTATTTTCTGATTATATTGAGTTAATATTGCTTGCATATGCAGTTTCTGGTGTAATTTTTCTCGAGACTCTAGTTTTGTGAATATTTAAAGTCTATTTTCCCTGTTGCAAGGAGCTCCAGCACTTTATGATCACGGGTAGCTTAGCGTTTGAATTGTACTCATCTTATTTCTTGTTTTTTAATGAAAGAAAACTGTAAATGTGAATATTTACCAACTAAGTTTCTTGCTGCAAGGAGCAACAGCACCTTAACTTCACATTTAGAAGTATCTGTAGTATTTTCACTGTAATTTCTTGGTGTAGTACTAAAGTAAAAGGAAGAACTATTGCCTGAAAGTGTACCAATTGTTGTTGTCCTCAGTATCCTGGATTTCTGTTTTCCTGCTTTGTGAATTATTGCCTTGTGTATGTCTGCATTGTGCTGTTGTTAACTACTGTTGTTCTGCATTACTTTATGCATAGGTGTAAACACTGCTGTGTTCTTAGCTAGCTATGTGTGCAAGACACTCATACAATGGAAATTAATGCTAGGTATACTGTCTCTGCCTACCTGTATTATTTTTTTTTCTCTCTACCCATGGTATTTTTGTCTCTCACTGTTTTCCTGAATTACTTGCTCATAAATAATCTCCCTCATGTCTGTTTTTATAGCCCTAGTGGATTTTTCCCTGCAGTTTTCTCCTGGCCACAGTACAGGCAACACAGGTTTGAGGACCTTAACAGATGCCCTGCAACTCTATCTGTCCGGAAGCCACCATTTTAAGCTTAAAATAATACCACTGAAGTATGTGCCCCAGTAAATAACTACTACATAAGCTAATATTTTAATTAATGCTAGACTTTATAAGCACAACAAGAATTTACAGTGTTTTTTTTTTTTGCTAGTCACCATGAAAAGAAGATGCCAGCAGCTCCTATCCTTTCTCTTTGGTTACCCACTATCCTCATACTGTTTTTGTGTATATTCACCTGTTCTGCACTTTACCCTTCACTGAATTCATTTCTAGCCTCACTCATAATTGCCTTTCCTAGTGCACCTGCTTTATTTTACTGTCTTCAGACTCTTACATATTAATGTTTTTTTATGCTTTGCCCAGCTTTTAGCTGCTAGTAATACCTCTTTCTCTCCCCCTCCAAAGCCCCTCTCTATTGTAGCTTATTTTAACCATACAGCACTGGGTTTGCTTCAAGTAAATCTACTTGTGTAGCTTGAGGCCAGTGTCCTTTTGTAAGCTTACTTCTGCTCATATTTTATTTCTTTTTATTTTATTTCTGGTGACTATACCTTTAGAAACTTTATATCCTTGTCTCTCAAGCTAGTTTTTCACTATCTTTTTCTGATTGTTTCTATGACTTCATCTTGACCATGGTGCTAGCCCAGCCCAGTATTAGTCATTACCCCTCCCCCTCACCTCACTTCCTCTTCCTAGTCTTCATAGGTGCCTCACAACAGCAGGAGCCATTTTGAAACCTTATTTCTCCTTCATGCTGCTGAGCATCTGCTGCTCTGTGTAAGGTACAATTTTGATTCTTTGGCATTAACTGTTTTGTGATGTCTTTTCTGTTGCCTTGACTGCTTTAAATCTTACAATATTTAGTTATTATTCTGTTGCTTTATCTGCTTTAGGTCATATAGTCTTTTGTGATTATATTGAGTTAATATTGCTTGCATATGCAGTTTCTGCTGTACTTTTTTCTCACGACTCTAGTTTTGTGAATATTTAAAGTCTATTTTCTCTGTCCCAAGGAGTTCCAGCACCTTATGATCATGGGTAGCTTAGCGTTTGAATAGTACTCATCTTATTTCTTGTTTTTTAATGAAAGAAAACTGTAAATGTGAATATTTACCAACTAAGTTTCTTGTTGCAAGGAGTAACAGCACCTTAACTTCACATTTAGATGTATCTGTAGTATTTTCACTGTAATTTCTTGGTGTAGCACGAAAGTAAAAGGAAGAACTATTGCCTGAAAGTGTACCAATTGTTGTTGTCCTCAGTATCCTGGATTTCTGTTTTCCTGCTTTGTGAATTATCGCCTTGTGCGTGTCTACACTGTGCTGTTGTTAACTACTGTTGTTCTGCATTACTTTATGCATAGGTCTAAACACTGCTGTGTTCTTAGCTAGCTATGTGTGTAAGACACTCATACAATGGAAATTAATATTAGGTATACTGTCTCTGCCTACCTGTATTAATTTTTTTCTCTCTACCCATGGAATTTTTGTCTCTCGCTTTTTTTCCTGAATTACTTGCTCATAACTAATCTCCCTCCTCTCTGTTTTTATAGCCCTAGTGGATTTTTCCCTGCAGTTTTCTCTTGGCCACAGTACAGGCAACACAGGTTTGAGGACCTTAACAGATACCCTGCAACTCCAACTATCTGTCCAGAAGCCACCATTTTAAGCTTAAAATACTGTCCCAGTAAATAACTACTACATAAGCTACTCTTTTAATTAATGCTAGACTTTATAAGCACAACAAGAATTTACAGTGTTTATTTGCTAGTCACCATGAAAATCAGACGCCAGCAGCTCCTATCTTTTCTCTTTGGCTACCCACTATCCTCATACTGTTTCTGTGTATATTCTCCTTTTCTGCACTTTACCCTTCCCTGAATTCATTTCTAGCCTTTCCTAATGCACCTGCCCAATTTTACTGTCTTCAGACTCTTACATATTAATGTTTTTTTTTATGTTTTGCCCTGCTTTTAGCTGCTATTAATACCTCTCTCTCCCCCTCCAAAGCCCCTCTCTATTGTAGCTTATTTTAACCATACAGCACTGGGTTTGCTTCAAGTAAATCTGCTTGTGTAGCTTGAGGCCAGTGTCCTTTTGTAAGCTTACTTCTGCTCATATTTTATTTCTTTTTATTTTATTTCTGGTGACTATACCTTTAGAAACTTTATATCCTTGTCTCTCAAGCTAGTTTTTCACTATCTTTTTCTGATTGTTTCTATGACTTCATCTTGACCAGGGTGCTAGCCCCACTCCGTTTGCCCTTGTTATGCTCAGGCTCACTTCGCTCCCCTACCGTACCCCCATTCCCACTCATCCCATTACAATTACCTTTATACCTAACTATCCCTCCCCTTCCTGTCCCACTAGCCACTACAATTCCACTTCCTGCCTATTTCCACAACCACCTTACTATTCTGTCAATCTCGCCAACACCACTTCCTCTATACCACTGTCTCTCTACCTACTCTATCTGACCATATTTTATTCCAACATGTATTATTTTCTAATATCTTTTATACTACTCCTTATTCTCTCTATCTCCACCTCTTACCACTCCAATCGCTCTGATCTACTCATATGTTGACCAACTTCTGACTCATACAACATATATTCAACTACTTAATCTTTTACTATCTCCCCTAATCTCTTTACTACCTCTACCTCAAGTCTATATAAACTATCCATAATACGGGTTTTTAATCCTTCCCACAAAGCTAAGTCAAAACTATACAAATTCCATCTAGCATGTACTGCACACTCTCTCCTCACTAAAAACCTACTTTGTTCTGGAGATATCCATTCCATCCCTGGCCCCTCTTCTCTCCCCAAAACTACCTCTACACTGCCCCCATCTTACCCCTCTAACAGTCACCAACCTCAGTCACAACAATCATTTCCTTCCAGATACTTAACTATTTACTCATTAAATATTCAGAGTCTAGCAAATAAAGTCACTGAGCTGCACTCATGGATAGCTCTCAATACCCCTCACATCCTCTCCCTATCTGAAACCTGGCTCAAGCCACAAATCTCAAATAGTGAAATACTCCCACCAGGTTATAATATCTTCTGATCTGATAGACCTGTAAAAAAAGGTGGTGGCATGGCCATCCTCTACTCAAACATTCTTAACCTCTCACCATACCCTTGCCCAATTCCTGACTTCCTCCCAGCTGAAATCATCATCCTTAACTGCCATCTGAATCCCCACAAACAACTTGCAATTGTCTCTATCTACCTTCCTCCTGGTAACAATTTGCCCATTCTTGAAAATATCCTATCCTGGTTCTCCCACAACATATCATATGAGACACTTACCCTTGGTGATGTCAACATTGATTGGTCCAAACTCACAACTGACTCCCCCTAACTCAGTATCCACCTACACGGCTTCCACCAACTTATAACATTTCCCACTCGCTTCCATAAAAATTCCACTTCCAGCTCCATCATAGACTGGATCCTTACCAATTCCCCCCAACAATACCACAATCCCACCACCTTACCTGACTCCCTCAGTGATCATCTCCCTACCACCATCTTAAGACACTACTCTTATATTCCTAAACCCCACCTTATCAAAGACTGTCAAAAACTATCAACTTTCAATTCATCCCAATTTAACTCCATTCTCCACAACATAGATTGGTCCATCCTAAAACACCTCCCCCTAAACGATGCTGTAAGCACTTTCAATAGCATCTTCATGAATGCTCTAAACTCCTTAGCTCCCTCTAGGAAGATCAGAGTAAAATCAAACCATGCTCCCTGGCTCTCCAAAGAGACTAGGTCCCTTATGAAACAAACAGATCATGCTTGGAAAACCTGGACTAAAACTAAACAACCACCTTTTCTTTAAAAATACAGGCAACTGAGGAACCTTGCAAAAAAACATACAACTAATGACAAAAAGTTATACTATAGCTCTGCTCAGCTTATCAACAAATCCAATCCTCAAAAATGTTGGTCAACTCTCAACAGCATCCTCTATCCTGGAAAGCCTTTGAATCCCTCCCCATACCCTAACTCTTTCTCTCAGGAAACAGCTACCCTCCTGAATAAACACTTTATCTCTTCCATCCAAAATCTGGTAACCTCTAAGCCAAACTTTACTTCGACACCCACATCTCCAAGTCCCACTAACACAACTTTGTTTTCTTTTGAGCCAGTTCCCATTACTTACATCAAATCTCTACTACTCAAGCTAAAACCTTGCTCTCCTTCCACTGACAATCTATCTCCTGCATTCCTCAAACTTGCTGCTGACTCAATTGCCTATCCTGTATATATACTAATTAATCGATCTATTCTGGAATCAACTGTCCCCACCCTTTGGAAATCTTTCTTCACTATCCCTCTTCATAAAGGTGGAAACTCCACTGACCCCTCAAACTACCGACCCATTGCCATTATGTCCCCCCTCTCCAAGATATTAGAAAAATGTATTCACTCACAGGTTCTCAATCACCTCCTCACACACCACTTACTTACCCCTACCCAACATGGATTATGTCCTCACCACAACACCACCACTGCCCTCCTCTCCTTCACTCATATCATTGCAGAGGCCCTAGACAACAATAACCTCATTTCTTGTCTCTTCCTAAATCTCTCCAAAGCCTTTGATACTGTCTCTCATCCTCTACTACTATCCAAACTCACAAATCTCCACCTATCCCCCTCCACACTTGCCTGGTTTAATAGTTACCTATCTGGCAGGGAACAATCTGTCAAATGGCTCTCATCCTCCTCATCTTTCCTTCCCATCTCCACTGATGTTCCCCAAGGCTCCATCTTGGGACCCCTTTTGTTTAACATCTTCACCAATGATCCTTACACCTCATGCAAAGAATCCTCCCTTATTCAGTATGCCGACGACTCCACACTTATATCCATTTCAAATAATATTCCTGAACTATACTCCCTGACCCAACAGGCCCTACTATCCACTGAACAACATATCATATGAGACAATTGATCCTAAATCCCAAAAAGACCAGACTCCTACTTTTCCTTCCCCGTTCTCTTTCTCATCACAAAACCTCCTTTTTTATTACATCTTCTAACAATACAAACATCCAACCTGACACCCACACAAAACTCCTAGGGGTCATTATCGATGATGAACTCAAGTTCAACCTACACATACTCCAATGTATAAAAAAAAACAGAAACTAGGTCTGCTATATCGGAACAAAAAATTCCTAACCCCTGAATCTAGACTTACCCTGGGCCAGGCACTCCTCCTCCCCTCCCTCTTATACGTCGCCCCAGTTCTTACCAATATCCAGGCCTCCACTCTAAACAAACTGCAACAGACTTACCATAAAATAGCCAGATTCATTACTAACTCCCCATACAACTCACACCACTGCATTTCTTTAAACTCTCTTCAATGGCTTGAACTTCCCCGGTTTCTGCTATCTTATCAATTTCATATGCTATACTCTATTCTTTATAAACCCTCCTTCTGTCCATCTTTCTCTTCCTTAGTCTCCATCTACATCCCATCCCAGACCCTCCGTACTTCTAACCAACAAATACTTGATATCTACCACCCAAAAAGGTCAGTAGGCAAACTACTCTACAAACACTCCCTTGCCCATGCTTGGAACAGACTTCCCCTTGACTTGCGTTCAATCTCCCACACCTCACACTTTAAAAATGAACTAAAAGCTTATTTTCTCAATTCCAGAACCTGCCATTGCATGACCCTACCTAGTCTTCCTTCCCTTTATGTACCCTCAAAAGGACCATACTTAGTACCTCATTACACCTCTGTCTCCACTGTGTCTACTATGCATTTGCACAATTTTATACAAACAAAAAATGTTTATTGTTGACCTATTGAACTATATCAATGTAAAATTGTTGCTTAGCTTCTTTTTAATGCAACTTTAACTTTATGCATGTAGCCCAACATATTTGAATTGTTTTTCTATAACTGCTATTATATCAATATTGTTTAAAATTGTACTTATTTTAAAATGTATTACTGGAGCTTTTCTCCTCGGGTTTCCACTGAAAATGGGCAACAAGCCCAGTTGGACAAACCCAGTTAACAAATGTCAATAAATAAATAAATAAATACATGGAGATGATTTATATAACCCTAGAACAACCACTATATTTTAAAGAAGATTTCTGCAGTATTTCTGCACCAAAATACATTTTCAGAGCATGAGCTGAGTGCATAGCATTAGCACCTGAAGAAAGGGGTAGATAATGCAGTGGAACAGGACCAGGATAGTGCAGCTTTTAGACTGTACAAGAAGAAAGTGTCAGGTGGGGGCAGATACTTGATTTAGCAGGCAATGGAGAAACTAAGCCTAATAAAAGGTAGTGTCAGACAACTCTCTGTGCTTTAAAGAACTATTGTGTTTTCCTCTCATTAAGAAAAATGAAGTTAAGCATGAATAAATAAGATATAAAGGATAAGCAAAAAAGAAGGATGTTAAGCACTTTAGATATCATAGCTGATTGTTAGAAGCCCATCATTTAGACACAGAGTTTCTTATTAGTATGTTAACCATTGACAGACGTGGTGTCCATCTTGGTTGCTCCCAAGTAGATTTAAGACAAATACAGCCAAGGTCAATATTGTCCAAGGTTTGATAGATGATTCATGGTGGTTCAGTCTGGTTTACTGTCTGTATTGTAACCCCTAAGAATGTGGTAAATTAGTCTAAGGCACTATAAAATGTCTGGTATAATGTAAAAGTGCTTGTAAGTAAGAAAAACTATAATAATACATCTCAGTAGTATGTCTCTTGTGCATATAAATTAAATGTATGTGTGGGTATGCTCCTGTTCTTCACCACCTCTTCTTACCTCAAATTCCATGCATTGCTACAATCAGGTGTCAACATTCAAGCCGAATATAATTATAAACCATCAGGTCCCATACATTTTCATGTCAGACTATCTTCTCTACTCTTTATCTTCCCCCTTTGATATGCCACATAAGTCCAAGATTAACCATCTTGGATAATCCATGCATATATCAAATTTATGTATCTAATGCTCATTTTGTGTTTACTTACTGCTTATTGTGTTTGTGCCGTTATTGTTTTGTAACCATTATAACTCTTTTTATTACATAGACTTGGCTGAGACTGAAATTGGTCAGCACTAATCAGTGCTCTGCTACGGCAAACAAATTCAGACAAATAAATAAATGAACAAACAATGAATACTCCTATAGATTACAGCAGTTTTATAAATTGATTGAGTCACTCTTCCATCCCAAGGTATAACTATTGAAGCAATGACCTCAACACCAAGCATCCCCTTTTGCAATTATATTTGCTTACCAGCAATGTTTGTTTTAGAATTCCCATGCAAAACTTTGTTTGGGTCGGAAGAAGTCTGAATAAGATGAAAGTGCTTTATAAAATGGATTAAAACATCTCTCTTCTAAGTTTGCAATGCATATCTATCTCACCAGTTCAAGAGCAGCTGTTGTGAAAGCTTTCTTATGTTTTTAATTCTTAAATTAATTCTATGTAGTACATACTTTGGACTGGTTCTTTATTGGCCAGTACTTCACATTTCATTATATGTGTTTAACTGATCAAACCTCTTTCTGCTCAAGAAATATATCCAGCATCATCGCTATATGCCCTGCATCAGATGAACTGAGCCAGGAAAATGGCAGCATTACTGCCACAAAAAAATCCCATGAATCCTTGCAGAATCAACAGCAGAGGCTAAAAAGCATAAGGGAAATACTCACTCCATTTATATGAAGGAAGGAAGCAAAAATAAAATCTGGGCAAATATTTTCTGAAAGATAGTCCATTCCTGGCCCAAGAAATTGTCCTCAAAAAGAATCTCAGGAAATGTCAAGGTCCGAATTAGCACCATTTGTAACTGGAAGCCAGTTTTGAACTCAAAAAGGATTCCCTAGAATTCTGGAAATTGAAATACACATTGCCTGGAGTGATTCTGATGAATATTTGCTGGAACTCTATAACATTAAGAATATCAAATGGTGCTAAATGGGGCTGCATACTCATATGTGACCATACAATGTACAATGAAAATATATCCATATTCTTAACAAATATCTTTTTAGAATAAAAACATAAGAAAAGATGGAGGCATATAGGATGGTCAGCCTAATCCTAGACATTCTGTATGACTTACACAAGTTGGAACAAAAGGAGAGCAGATTCTTTCAGGACAAAAATACTAGGATCCCTGTTTTTTTGTAGATTTTCAAAATCTATAAAATGAGAAAACACACTTTTTCCAATTTGTGGCCAATGAGTTTCATCACAAAATCCTATTTATCTAGAATCCATACTACCATGACAGAAAACCATTTTATTCTAGAGTTCCTGTATTTTGTCAACAATTTCAGCACCTTGACAGAGAAGGATGAATTCATATTGGTAACTCTTGATATAGAATATTTCTACATGATCCTCTGTTAATCACAGTATTACTGCTACTTCCAAAATACCTAAGTACATAAACATTTGCATTTCCATTTCTGTCCATACTACAGAGGAGTTTTTATGCCTTGTGGTGGCCTCAGCATCATGCAGGAAACATGTACTGTTGTCCCTTGACATGTTTTAAAGCAGAATAATGTCATAGCAATAGGAGCTGGTAAAGCCACCACACCAGCTATGCCAACATGGCCTTGCAAGATTGGAAAAAAGTAAATGTTATTATTGTCCCATTGATGATATTTTCATCCTTTGTAGAGCCTTTCAGAACCGAATCAGTTCTATTGATCAATCAGTAACATAACCGTTTTTGTAGTCTGACATTTCATTCCCATTTAAAAATGGTTACTTTCCTGACTGTGGCTTTACAAATTCTTTGTTGCAGAGTGTCCATATGGGTGAACTACTTAAAAACCAACATCATACACCTGCTTCATACAAAGAAAAATGTAATATAATCACAAGGTCTGAGAATCACCAGAATCATTTCACATCTGATAATTTCCAGAAAAAGAATAGAGGAGCTTATGGTTTATATCTGCAACAGAGGCTAAAAGAAGAAATTTGAGTGAAATATGTTGAACAATTATTATTAGGTTCATAGGTAGGAACTAGGCTATTTGCCCAAAGTCATTTATAAGCCTAACCAGAATTTGTTGGCTTTCGCCACCCCCTTAGATTAGTTCCCTGTGCCTCTGTCCAGCAGAACCACTGAAGTGATCCCTGGGGTAGACTTTCTGTTTCCCATCTTTTTTCAAGGTTTCTCTTGAAGAGTGCTAGCGAGGAGCTCTGCCTAATGTAGATTGGAATCTTGTTCCAAAGCATGGGAAGTCTCTGGGACAGGAATCTATCCTTCCAGCACATCCTATTTATTGTTGTGGTGAGGTTTAGATCCCTAGAGCGTGTGGCACGAGGGGATAAGGTTTTCTTTAGGTGGAGCATGTCCATCAATTCTGGGTTGGACATGGCCTTGTATGTCAGGCAGAGATCATCTCTGAGCAGGCAGTATGCAAGCGAGTACAGCTGGTGTTTCTTCAGTTGAGCTGCATAGGGCATCTATTTGAGGCCAGTGATCCTCTTGGTGAGGCACTTCTGTGGTCTTTCCAGCTGTTGCAGGTATCTTGTAAGGTACATTCCAAATGGGGCGTTGTACTCTATGATGGGTCTGATGAGTAATGAATAGAGGGGCACAATGACCTCTTTTGATCTGGATGCAAACCCTTTCATGATTAGATTGGCCACATAGAAGGATTTTCTAACCACTTTGGCAATGTGATTATCAAAGGAGAGATTGCTATCTACTTGGGTCCACAGATCCCTTATTACGTTTTCCGTATTTAGGGGACTACCACCTATGTGGTAGTTTGTAGATACTTTGTTATTTCCAAAGGGAATAACTATGCACTTTTTGGCATTTAGCTTGAGGCCATGATTTTGACACCAGGTAGCTGTCTCAGTGAGACCTTTTTGCAGGATGTCTGTGTCACCTGGTGAGTCCATTATAGCCCTTAGTTTGCAGTCATCTGAGAACTTGGTCAGCCATAGTCTCCCTGTGCTTGTCTGTACCTCTGAGAAGTATATGCCGAACAAAAGGGTCTTAGGACTGATCCCTGGGGAACACCACTTTTAACTGGTTTAGAGTCAGACCTAGCTCCCGCAACTCTCACCATGTGGGTTCTGTCTGTGAGCCAATTGGCAACCCATCTTGTGACAGGCTGGTGAGCTTGTCTATAAAACCAGAATGGGGAATGGTGTCAAAGGCCTTTGCGAGGTCTAGGTAGGCTGTGTGGGCCAACATTCCTTCGTCTATAGCCTTGGTAATTGTCTCAAAGAAGTCCACCAGGTTTAGGAAGCATGATCTGCCCTTAACAAAGTTGAACTGGGTAGGGTCCAGTGTTTGGAGGTTCCCAATGTCTATGTTAATGAGTTCCATGATGATCTGCTCCATAGCCTTGCAGACAAGCTAGTCAGGTTTATAGGGTGATAGTTCTCAGGGTCTGTTGTGGCTCCACCTTTGTGGAGCTGAATAACCATTGCTGTGCACCACTCTATGGGTACATAGCCTGTGGAGAGGCTGAGTTTGAACAGTGTGTTTAGGTGAGGGGTTAGTTTGTCTTTGAGCTCATGTAGGACACAGCCTGGGACACCGTCCGGTCCCATTGATGCTGTGTTTTTGGCTTTGGAGAGGGCTATTTTAACCTGAGTGTCTGTGATTTCAGGGGCTCTACATTCTTTTGGTATGGTTATGGGCCCTTTTGGGGGTGAGAGGGAGGTGAAGTTTGCACTGAACCTGTCTGCCAGGATGTTGGCAATATTGCTTGGTTCAGTGTATTTTGTGCCATTCTGCACTAACTCTGAGCAGGTCTGAGCATTGACACTTAGATTCTTGACATAGCTAAAGAATGCCTGGTGGTTATCTTTGGAGTCCTTGGCAAGTTTTCTTTCAAAGCTCGCCTTAGACGATTTTATGAGGGATCATAGTTTCTTGCTGATACTGATCTAGGATGTCTTCCCTTCTTGGGATTTTACTCTTTTCTGTACTAGTTTCCTCCATCTATTGTATAGCTTGTTTATGGCAGGGGTCCACCAGACTGGTTTCCTTTTCTTGGAGGAGTGAGTCTTAGTTTTGCTTGGGATAGCACAATCCATGCATTCTTGTAGGTGCCCGTAGAATGCATTAGTCAAGGATTTTGCAGCTTGGACAGCATTATCCTTAAGCATTGGGGCTTTGAAACTTTCCACCACCATCTTAAGTAACGTGAAGTTTGCTTTTGAAAAGTTTTTCATGGTGGTTTCCTTGTCCGGGGATGGGGGCGGAATATGGATATCCAAAGTGATTTGTTTATGGTCAGATCTAACCAGCAAGGGGTTGACCTCAGGTGTGGAACACCGGTCACCCATGTTGGTGATGACCAGGTCCAATATGTTGTCACCTCTGGTGGAAGTGTTGACCAGTTGTTCCAGGGCACTTGAGTTTATAAATTCTAGGAAATGTTGGGCAAGGGAATTAGTACTTGAGCAGTTCTCCCAGTTAATGTTTGGGTAGTTGAAATCATACAATATTATGGTGTTTGGTAGGACCTTTATGTTACCTAGTGTTTCCTGAAGTGCAGAATGGGGGTCCTGGGACATGGTGGGGGATCTGTAGCAAGCTACAATTTGAACTGCAGTTTTGCCCATTGTTAGTTGCATGTGGATAATCTCTGAAGCATCGTGCTGTGCCGCTAACCTGGAGGTGTGGGTATCCTTGATGAGTATGGATACTCCCTGCCTTTTGTATTTTGGTCTGGGTTTGGTGGCCAAAATGTATGGTATGAGTTGTAACCTGGTAGTGCTGGGGTGCTCTCTGGAGCCTTAAATCAGGTTTCTGTTACTGCGCATATATCAATTTTCTCCATATTGAGGAGTGCCTCGAGTGTGTGCATTTTGAGGTTTAGACTTCTGTCTTTGAGCAGTATTACCCTCAGATTTTTGTTACTTGTGCTATTTATGGTGGTGGGTTTGTCTTTTGAGCCTTGCCTAAAAAGGCACTATGGGGGTGGCAAGAGCCTTGGCCAGTATTCGAAAGCCTAAGGGTGACAGGTGCAAGCTGTCTCTAGCGAAGCAGCGTGGCTTGTCGAGCATGTCATCCCAGGCAAACAGACACTGGATCCCCTTTGAATGACACCATAAACTTAGCCAATTGTTGAAATTGATAATTTTTTCTTTATACCATGGTATCATTCTCAGTGAGGGCAGGATGCTACTCAGGGTCATACTGGCCTGAACTACGTGATCAGAGAGCTCTTCCATGTCTCTTTTCATGTAGTCCAGGGAGGTACAGCTCAGGTCATTAACACCAACCTGGACAATGACAGAGTCATATTTGTACTTGTTCTGGAGTGACCTGAGTGCTTGTTTTATGTGGCGGATCCTGGCACCCGACAGGCAGCTAACAGTAACCTTCTCCTTATTCAGTCTAGTGAGTGGGACATCAGTGTGCCTGACTATAGAGTCACCTATTACTAGTATGTTGGGTATGTTATTTTGCCTTGAGGGCTATGATTGTGTGGCACACTGGTTTTATGAAGTATGTGTTTCATGGTTTGTGTTGGGGGTGAAGGTTTCTTGGATGTCTGCTTTGGAGGGCTCTGTTATTTTGCAGATTTTTATTTAGATCCTCTGAGTATGTTTTCTTGTATTTATGTATGTTTTTTGCCGGTGCTGGTTTAATGGGTCTATGTGAGTCTGGTGGTGTAATGCCAGTATTTCCCTTCTCCTCTTGACTGTCTGATCCAGTCTTCAGTTGAGAGAGCTTAGCCTCCAGTTTGGCTGTATAATTGCATCTCTCGCATGTATTAGTGTTTGGTGGTAGGAGGAGAGGATTGTCTGTGTACATGAAGCATTGCCTCAAAATGCCCAAATTCACCAATTGGACTGGAGAGTGCATCTGAAACTGCCCTTTGGCATGCCTGGATAGGTACAGTAAACTGTTTTACTGAATGGCTGGTAAGGTCAAATAGAGAGCTTTGTCCTTCTGTAGTGCTAGGGTTTATATGTGCTTGCTATGAGAGTTTTGAGCAAGTGCCGAGCTGAGAAATGAATGGCTTGAGTGATTAAGTTGAACTTCAGACACACTGGGCATTCAACAGTTTCCAGTGAGCATGTTTCATACACTTGACAACATTAAATCCTTTGCTAAAAATATCAGAAATTAAAACTACAGAAATACAACTCATTTTTAGTTCACTATCAGCTCCAGAGTCATAAAATGACTTTGGAAGACCACTTAAAATGGATAACTGGAAACAAAACACTGACACTAACACTGAGAATATGGCCTGTCCATTTATTCACTTCCTTGTGGTACAAAACCACAGCAAAGTTCAGAACCACCAAAGTGACAGAGCAGGAGCCTTTTTGTGTAGCTCCTGCAACTTGTATTGATGTATTAGTAATAAAGACTCCTTTTCTAGCCCTTCCATAAGCCAAATCTTCAAATCGAAAGAAAGCTGAAAGTGAAATTCCATGAGGATAGTGTATATGGTCACTTGCACCCTCAGTTCTAGTTCCTACTTTGTTAAAACTATATAAGAACCTCACAACACATGTACCAGAACACATATGCCATTAGGACATGAAACCTGAGCAGTGACTGCAAATGGCCTATTGTGATCAGTGTAGTATCCTGGTAAACAAACGTAAATAACTACACAAATGTACACAGTTCTCTATACAGAAATGGAAAAGATTCAGGTTATCCTCCCAAGTTATTCATGTATTTAAGCAAGTTAGTCCATCGCACAATGTAGAGAATTATAATACTCTATTTCACTACAGTGAACAGAAATGTCAGATTTGGATAGATGTCTGCTAACCCCAGATCTTAATGAACACACCTGAAGAGCCTCTTACAAATGGGAAACTAGTACAGACATTATTACAATTTCAAAACGTCATATCAGTAAGAGAAAAAGCAACTTAGATCCATCCACATGGCAGCACAGCTATTTTTGCACTCCACCAGGATACTATTTAATACTATCTGCATGTCTTTTTTAACAGCTTTATTAAATTATCACTTATGACATAGGCACACAAGCTGTCATCTCTTCCAACAGTACATAAATTGCTCAATTCCTGCCTTCCCTTAAATCACACTCCCCTTCCTGAACATTATTCTGCATGTATCCTTCCAACAAATTCCGTTTATTCTATGAAATTTGCTCCTTCCCTGTTCTAAGATCCCTCTTCAAGTTATATTATCTCTTTTACAACATTCAGTACTACAAATGCAGTTGATCTAGAATCTGATTTCCATTTTTTGTAATTGCTTTTTGGCAGCCAACAGAATTAAACTTAAGGTCTTACTATGTCTAAACAAGTCAGAATCTGTGTCATGGATCAAAACAATAATTTCTTTAGCAACAGACATCTTCTCCACCATTAATTCTGACAGAATACTATCTAGGGAGTATTTAAAATCTGCCAACTCCCCAAAAACATGTTTCCAGCCACTTCTTTTTTCCCAGTCACCTCCAACATTCACTGCCTACCTGCAGAAAAAGTATTTGAAGTCTGGTTGGGGTATAAAATATAAAAATACCTATGCAAACACTGACAATAAAAATGTTAAACCATATGGACTTTGTTGCATACTTGGGAGCCATATAGTTGTTACTCCATTGTTACCTTATAAATCGTTTTTGCAATATCTCCTCCCAATCTTTCATAACATCCTCTGATTCTTATAGTTGGCATGCAATAGTTTATAAGTCTTACTAATTATCCATTTTAACAACAGCTTCTTGTAGTAGCTGGACTTCTTATGAATTAATGTAATTGGCTTTACATAAGGTTTTCTATGTTTCGGTTCTTACAATAGTTGGTTTTAGATTTTACTGCTTTCTCTACTTTTCACTTCATATTAAGTTTGTGCTGCCATTTATCCTATTGTTGAGCTTTGACTCTTTCCAGATAAGCATACTATTTAGTGTACATCACCACTGTATGAGACATTTTTCACTAAGTACCATTTTCTCCCATTCTAAATCCAATTAAGTATTAATTGCAGTGGTATTGTGATTTCCACACCCTAGACTGGTAAGTCCTTACTGTGAAGGACAAAGATGTCTTTTATTTCTGAGAATGGAACACAACAGACATACCATCAATGCACCTTGCATCACAAATGAAGCAAGTTTGGTATCAAATCTGGTATCTCCAACTAATAACAAGAAAAAAAAAAAAAAACGTGAGTATTCCAGAACCAAAAGTCTAAAATTTAAGTCTGTTTTATTAACTAGTTAAAAACTTCCACAGTTACTCACTGCTTCTTCAGGGTTCAAGTAACATATTAATTAATTAAGCAAACAGTTTCTAAACCATATAGCCCTGGGTACACCCGTGGTAAATTCACGTGCTAATTTAGTTATGAATTACTGGGAGGAGTCCATGATTCTCTCTTCTTTCAATAAATTTAGAGACAATGTAGTATTTTACAAGAGGTTCATACATAACCTCTTTTTTTATGGGAAGGGTCAGCATGCGAACTGGATGATTTTGTTACATAGTTGCAAAGTACGATTACAGTCTTGATGTTCAAGAAGAATGTCCGGGGGGGGCGGAGCCAAGATGGCCAACTGATAGCAGCAGTTTTCTCAGACCTCCATGAAACTAATATAAAAAACAGGAAATAGCTTATTTTATTTTAGCAAAAATACTTAGAATTGATAGATGAAAGTATAAACTAAATTATTAGTAACTTTGGTGAACTTAGGAAAGTTTTTTCCTGTCAAATTATAAAGGGGAATATATCATTTGTGGAGATGGGCACTTCAAAGACTTTTCATTCTGACATGGCTTTAAAAAAAGAAACGCAGCTTGTGACATCTCCTCTACAAGAACTCTCATTAAAAATGGATAATTTTAATGAGAATTTACAAAACCTCAAGGAAAATTATCAGAAACAAATTCTCTCAAGGAACTTATACAGCAGCATCAGTCCAGAATAACACACTTAGAAGCATCCCTGAATGATCTTGATGGAAGACTGAAGGAAGAAGGAAGCCAGAAAGATTTTCTCATCAAACAAAACATTTGGCTTCTCAATAAAGTGGATGACCTGGAAAACAGGGAGAGAAGGTCAAATATAAGGATTTTTGGCATCCCTGAGAGAGCGGAAGGATAAGATATCATTTCTTTCCTGAATACCTGGATTCCAGACATTTTAGATTTAAAGGAGGGTCTGTCCTTTGATATTGAAAGGGCTCATAAAGCTTTAAGAAAGCCAGTGTTAACATCCTCCTCTACTCCTCCCAGATCAATAGTCAAAATGTTTCTATCTTATTTGGACAAGAAGTTGGTCCTAAAATCTGCCTGGAGAAAAAGTCCATTAAAATTTAATCAAAACCCATTTAGGTTTGATAATGATTATTCTACCAGGGTTTTGGAACAGAGAAAAAAAGCTTGGCCATTAATAAAACTGTTAAAACAGAATAACATCAAAACTCAGCTTGTCTTTCCTGCCAGAATAAAAATTCTCTATCAGAAGGAAATGAGATCATTTAATGTCCTAGAGGAAGCCACTGCCTTTATTAAAAACAATAACATTATTTCCTTACCTGAATATATGTAATGGACATCTGCATCTCTAAAGAGTTACTGATAAATCTTCTTGGACTGATGTTCATAGGTTCATAGGCTCATAGGTAGGTACTAGGCTATTGGCCCAAGGGCCTACGTAAGCCTAGTCAACAAGGTTCCCTGGCTTACACCACCCAAGAAAGTTATTTTCCAGTGCCACTGTTGATCAGAGACACAGAAGTGATCCCCAGGGTGTATTTCCTATTTCCCATCCACTCAACAAGATTTTTCTAGAAGAGTACCAATGAAGAACTTTGCTTAACATAGATGGGTAGCCTGTTCCAGAGTATGGGACGTCTCTGGGACAGGAATCTATCCCACCAGCATGTCCTGTTTATTGTGGTGACCAGGTTTAGGTCCCTAGAGCATGTAGCTTGGAGGGATTGGGATTTCTTTACATGTAGCATGTCCAACAGCTCTGGGTTTGACATAGCTTTATATGTTAGGCAGAGATCACCTCGGAGTAGGCGAAATGCTACAGAGTAAAACTGGAGTTTTTTAAGGCAGGCAGTGTAGGGCATTTGTTTGAGGCCAGTAATCCTCTTTGTGAGGTACTTCTGTAGCCTTTCCAGCTGCTACAGATGTCTTGTGAGATACATTCCAAAAGGGGCATTGTACATAGAGTTATAATGGGTCTAATGAGTGTCGAGTAGAGGGGAACAATGACCTCTTTTTTCCTGGATGAGAACCCTTTTATGATGAGGTGTGCCACATAGAAGGACTTCCTGACTCCTGTGGTGATGTGACTATCAATGGAGAGACTACTGTCCACCTGGGTCCCAAGGTCTCTTATCACACATTTGGTGTTAAGTAGATTTCTGCCTATGTGGTAGTTCATGGGTACAGAGTTTTTACCAAAGGGGATGAACCTGCACTTTTTGGCATTGAGCTTGAGGCCATGGCTCTGACACCAGGCATCTGTCTCAGCGAGGCCCTTCTGTAGGATGTCCACATCATTTGGGGACTTGACTATGGCTCCTAGTTTGCAGTCATCTGTGAACTTCATTAGCCAGAGGCCTTCTGTGTTAGCCTGTACTTCAGAGAAGTAGATACCAAACAGGAGAAGTCCCAGGACGGAAACTGTGGTACTCCATTTGTCACTGCTTTGAGGTCAGATTTGGAGTCTGCAACTTTTACAGTGTGGGTTCTGTCAGTGAGCCAGTTGGCAACCCATCTTGTGATGTAGGGATTTATACCTAGTTTAATGAGTTTAGCTAAAATTCCAGAATGGGGGATGGTGTTGAAAACCTCAGCAAGGTCAAGATAGGCTGTGTGAACCACCTTATCCTCATCTACGGCTTAGGTGACTGCCTCAAAGAAGTCGATCAGGTTCAGGATGCATGATCTGCCTTTCACAAATCCGAACTGGGTGGGATCCAGAGTTTGGAGGTTACCAATGTCTTTGTTTATGAGTTCCATGAATATATGTTCCATGGCCTTGCAGACCAGGCTCGTCAGGCTGATAGGTCGATAGTTCCTGGGATCAGTGGTGGCTCCCCCTTTGTGGAGTGGGATAACTGTTGCTGTGCGCCATTCAGTGGGCACAAAGCCTGATGCAAGGCTATTATTGAACATGGTGCTTACGTGCGGAGCCAGTTCATTCTGATGTTCATGTAAAATGCAGCCTGGGATGTTGTCCGGTCTCATGGATGCTGTGTTTTTGGCTTTAGAGAGTGCAGCTTTTACCTGCGTAATTGTGATAACAGGGACTCTGCATTCATCCTGTATAGATATGGGCCCTTTATGGGGTTGGGAGGGGTAAAGTTAGCACTGAACCTATATGCCAGGATGTTGGCAATATCAGTTGGTTCTGTAATTTTTGTGCTGTTGTGCTGTAACTCAGATCAGATCTGGGTGTTGCCATCGAGATTCTTGACATAGCTATAGAATGATTTGTGGTTGTCCTTAGAATTAGTGGCAATTTTGTTTTCATAGCTAGCTTTGGAGGATCTTATAAGGGATCTCAGCTTCTTACTGAGGCTGACCAGGGAGCTCCTCCACTCATGGGATTTTACTCTTTTTGGCAACAGTTTCTTCCTTCTGTTGTACAGTTTGTTTATGGCAGGGGACCACCAGATTGGCTTCCTTTTTTTGGAGGATAGCGACTTGGTTCTGTTTGGGATAGCACGATCCATGCACTCATGTAAGTGCTTATAGAGTGCATTTGTGTAGGATTCAGCAGTTGTAACTGTATTGCCCATCTGCATGGGTGTCATGAAGTTCACCACTTCTGTCTTAAGAAGTATGAAGTTGGCTTTGGAGAAATTTTTTAAGGTGGTTTCCTTAATGGGGGTGGGATGGGATGTGGATATCAAGGGTGATTAGCTTATGGTCGGATCGGACCAACGAGGAGTTGACTTCAGGTGTGGAACACCGGTCACTCATGTTGGTAATGACTAGGTCTAGGATATTGTTGCCCCTGGTGGGGGTGTGGATAAGTTGATCCAGGGCATTAGAGTTTATGAATTCCAGAAGGCGCTGATCTAAGGAGTTGGTACACGAGTAGTTTTCCCAGTTAATGGTGGGGTAGTTGAAGTCGCCCATTATTAGAGTGTTTGGTTGAACCCTAATATTTTCCAGTACATCAAGAAAAGATGAGTGGGAATCCTGGGGCATGGTGGGAGATCTGTAGCAAGCTACAATTTGGATTGCAGTTTTGCCCAGAGTTAGTTGCACTTGGATAACCTTGGATGCATTATGCTGAGCAACTAGCCTGGAGGTGTGGATATCCTTAATGAATATGGACACACCTCCACCTTTGGTGATCCGGTCCAGGTTTCATGGCCGAAAAGTGTGGTATGAGTTATAGCCCGGTAGTGCAGGAGTGCTCTCTGGAGCCTTGAACCAGGTCTCAGACACTGCACAGATATCAATGTTCTCAACTTTAAGGATTGCCTCAAGTGAGTGCATTTTGAGATTTAGACTTCTAGCATTGAGTAGCATTACTCTCAGTTTTTGCTTGCCTGTTCCTGTTATGGTGGTGAATTTGTTATTTTAACCTTGCCTAAAAAAGGCACTATAGGGGCAGCAAGAGCCTTAGCCAGTATCCAGAATCCCAGGGGTGTCAGGTGCAAGCCATCTGTGGCAAAGCATCATGGTCTGTCGACCATGTGACCCCAAGCAGATAGATACTGGATCCCCTTAGAATGACACCAGAAGTTTAGCCAATTGTTGAACTCAATCATTTTGTCCTTGTACTGCGGTATCATTCTGGGTGATGGCAGAATGCTACTCAGGGCTAGTGTCATACCTGCCTGGGCTACAAGATCGGAGAGCTCTTCCATGTCTCTTCATGTAGTCCAGGGAGGTATGTCTCAGGTCATTCACACCAACATGGACAATGACAGAGTCATATTTGTATTTGTTCTGGAGTGACCTTAGTGCATGGGTTATCTGGAGCATTTCTCCCCGGGCCTCCGCTGAAAACAGGCTCTGTGGAACCTAGTCGGACATTCCCGGTCAACAAATGATAAATAAATAAATAAATAAATAAAATAAAATAAAAATGTGGCGGATCCTGGCACCTGACAGGCAGCTGACAGTAACCTTCTCCTTGTTTAGCCTGGTGAGTGGGACATCAGTGTGCCTGACTATAGAGTCACCTATGACTAATGTGTTGGGTACGTTGTTTTGCCTTATTGGCTGTGGTTGAGTGGCACACTGAGTCTGCGGGCTATGTGTCATTTGGGTTGTGTTGGGGGGGTGGAGGTTGCTTGCGTTTCTGCTTTGGAGGTCTCTGTTGCTTAGACAGATTATTATTGAGAGCCTCCGTGAATGTTTTTGTGTTACTATGTGTGGATTTTGGTGGGGTAGATTTAGTGAGACTATGTGATGAGTGTGATGTGGTGCAAATATTTACCTGCTTCTCATGACTGTCAAGTTCAGTCTTGGTTGGAGAGAGCTTTACCTCCAGTTTGGCTAGATAAGTGCATCTCTCACAGGTTGCAGTATTGGGTGGTAAGAGGAGAGGGTTGTCTGTGTACATGAGGCAATTTCTATATTGCCTCAAGATGCCCAGATTCATCAGATAGACAGGAGAGAACACTGGGAGCTGACCCTTGGATATGCCTGAATAAAAAACTATTTTCCTCTAGATAAGTGAGGAAAGTGAGTACAAGAGCTGTTTTTCTCTACGCAAGTTAGAAAAGTAAGTACAAAAACTCTTTTCCTCTAAATAATGAGGAAGGTTGAGTGCTATAGTAACTAGTAGCTTATTTAGTGCTTACAAGTTCTGAACAATTGCTGAGCATGAATAAGCAAATTTAAGTGCTAAAACTAAGAATCTGTATCTGTACTAGACGAGTTACAGGACAGAAACGAGTGCAAATGCAGGCTTTCAAATGAGAAAGTTGAGAGAGATGGAAAAGATTGCCCAAACGGCCAGTAACTTCAATTTTTGGGCCAGAACCACTCTTTATGTGGTAGACAGGTTACCTAGTGCTTACCACTCCCACTGATAAGCTAGAAGGCTTCCCTCCAACGCAGAAAGGCTTGGGGGGCTCAGAAGCTTACATACAGTCCTGGATACAGCAAATCTGTATCTGGAACACTAGTTACAGGAAAGGTAGGAAACAGGCTTACAGTTTTTTTTTTTTGTTGTACCGAAAAGTAGCAAAAACAGTAGTATTGAGTATGTAGCAATATTAGACCAAACACAGTTTAAAAAATGCAATTGAATTAAAAAGTGTCAAAAGATTTTTAATACTCTTAACATATACTGGAAGAATCACGCAGCAAAAAAGGTAGGCCAAAAAAGAGTTTATTTAACATGCATGGAGATCTGCCACAAAAAGTTCTGTTGCTAGCAGTCTAATTTCTACACACTTTACATGGGTTTTTATACCCTCTTTCGTGCATACTCAGCAGCTGGTTACTAGACAAGGAATTTCAGTCAAGGCTATAAATTCACTCAGTGGAGCCTTAGATGGTAAAAAGTCAGACACAAGATAAGTTGGTGCCTACATCAAGGTAACATCTATGCACTCCTCCTTGGTCAGAGGTCAGTCCCAAGATAGGCCTGTGCCTGGACCAAAGTAGCATCTGTGCATTCCTTTCTGGTCAGCAAATTCCTTACAAGAAAAACAACTCATTTTAGCTTATTTCTTTGCACGCAATGCAGTTTCACATTTTAACCCTTCCTATACAGGATACAAAGATGTTGAACACAAAGATTCTTACTACATTTCCCCCCTCACAACACTTTGTATCCCCAGTAATACATTTTATTTATACAGGTTTTAACACAGTTCATTTCCTGTATATTCAAAATAATAAGCTTTAGTTGCATTGGCAGACAATACACTCGATATTATCATTCGGATGCAAGGAATGCAGCAACAACCCAACAGTAGGAATATAATGGCACCAATACATACAGCAATTAAGACATTCATAAATACTGTTCCTCAATTCCCAAACCAATTTTGGAAAAAGTCAGTCAATGGATTCTGTCCTGGTTTTGTAAGTTCAGAAACTTGCTGTAGGATCTCCAGATGACTGTTAATGTCATATCAGTTGTCTGTAATGAGCGGACAACACTTGCAAGTACCTCCTTTCGCCGCTAGGGTGAATTCGCCATACGATTCTGCAACACTACAGTCCTTATTGCAGTTAACTCATTCGTCACCAATCCTAGCACAGAAAAAGTTGCATTGCTCAGAGTTTTTAACAGTTTTGACAGTTTTCTGAGCTCCCAAATAGATTTTACTGTCCCATAAGCTGGAAGAATACCAGCCCAAGAAATGACATCATCGCCCAAGTCCATGTGTGACAGTCCCTTGCTGCTACTGTGGGCCAAATCGTGATGATAGATTCAGGATGCATCAATGTTACCTACGGATTAACAGGTTTATTCACAGCACGTACATTTCAGATTTTACCTTGGGGAAGAGTAAATGAATGTCTTATAGCTGGTGCCAAATAACCCAAAACAAACTGCCTGACCAATTCCTTGGTAACCATTTGTATGCTTTTACCACAGACAAAATAACAGTCATTCACTTTAAGAGTGATATTTACTGGAATAGAATGATTTCCTTTGTCTTGTATCCCTTTAAACAAAGGATCATACACAGATAACATTTTTCAACAAAACTTGTGACATTAATAAGCCCTGTACTATTAATAAGCACTCTTATAGGCTTGAAACTTGTTGCACAGTGCCCATCTAATGTACAGTTATGAATTATGGTTACATTACATTGACTCCATCCAACCTTAATTTTTCCAGATCTCTGGAAACATACAGTTCCATTCTGACGACCCATGAGGGTAGTGCTATTTTGTCCTTTAAGGCTACGTTTGAAGTTTCAAACAGTAAATTAGTCCATGTATCATTTGCCCCAAAGGGACTGTACCTAACATCAGGCCACCATGTACAGTAGGGATAGCTGTGCATATCCAACAATTTGAAACATTAAAAGACAAAGCATATGCATATTTAATAGCTTGAGTGGTATTAAAGGGTGGATGCCAAGCTGTATTTTCATCTCTTCACTTGGCTAGTTTGTTTGAAAATAAAACGGCCAAAACAGAAAAGTAACAATCACACTTATTAACAACAAAATTAGTTTGGAATGCTTTTGTGGGAAAGACTAAATCCTTCGGTATTTGCATTGCTACAATAGTCAGATATTCATACAAAACAAGATTACTACTAATTAGTGTTCCTCAGTTTCCTGGTTCCACTTTCAGGATCCTGTTGTTCTTCTGATCTGAAAAATAATAATTCGTTAAAGAAGTGTTAGTTTTGTCAGCATTTTCCTCATGTAATCTGCTATCTCTTCACCCCCTCACGTTCAAGAGGCAAAGACCTTGCCACTGCGGGCGTAATAAGGTACGCATTGACAGGAGTGCCAGAGGTAAGCAGTTTATCCAAGACTGATGTGTCTCGCCATGAGTTTATGTAACTTGCCTTTGAGAATGCCAGTATAGCGTTCAACCAACCCTGCTGACTGTGGGTGGTAGGCTCAATGATATTTTAACTTGATCTGAAAACGCGCCAGCTTTTGAATAACTTGGTTCACGAAATGTGTGCCATTATCAGAATAGATGCATGTAGGTAGCCCAAAATGAGAGATAATGTTATTTGTAAGAGCCTTGGCTACTGACAGTGCATCTGAGTGTGCTACCGGAAAAGCTTTTACCCATTTTGTAAAAGCATCAATAATGACTAACACAAATCGCTTTTGTTGAACAGGAGTTAGTTCAATAAAATCCATACAGATTGTGTGAACTGGATACGGAGGCAGCGGAAAAGCTGCTGGGGTGATCGCACCCACCACCATGGTATCGTGCACAAAGCAGGCACGACAAACAAAATCGTTTAGCATATGCTATAAAGCCCTTGGTCCAGAAAATTTGCTGGGTCATTTGAACCATAGCAGTAGGGCCCAGATGAGATGGGCCATGCGTCACTAATGAGGCATACCTAAAAGGTTTGTTGGCAAGACATACTTATCATTTGGACCTACAAAACTCCTTGCTTCTGAATAGCCCCATATTTAACCCATCGCTGTTTTTCCTGAACTGTACTAAGTTCCTGCATTACTTGCAAAGTTTGTAGATCAAATTTATCTGTAGGATGAAGTTCCTTCTGTGTGGTCTCGAGTGCAAAAGTAGAGGTTAAGGCTACACTTTTTGCAGTTTTGTCAGCTAGTGCATTTCCAAGTGATACTGGATCCTTGGCATTTGTGTGTGCTCTTACAGATGGCCAATCCCGTGGCAGTTGGACAGCTTGTAAGAGGTTAAGAATTAAATCCTTGTGGGTTATTTCCTTTCCTGAGGCAGTAACCATTTCCCTATTTTTCCATTGCTGTGCAAAGACATGGACCGTGGAAAAAGCATACTGACTATCTGTGTAGATAGTAACTGCCTTATCCTTGGAAATGGTACATGCTCTGGTCAAAGCAATCAATTCAGCCGCTTGCGGACAGATTCCTGGGGAGAGGTTTTGCCTCTAGTACCTTAGTCTCAGTTGTGACTGCATAACCCACTTGTGTAATACCTGCCTCATTCTTACGTGCTGACCCATCTACGAACAGGGTCCAATCTGAATTTGCCAAAGGCTGATCCTTAGGGTCTGGTCTTGGCAAGACATTAGAGTGTATTAAGTCTAAACATACGTGAGGGGCACCGTCATCAGCTGTAGGTAACAGCGTGGCTGGATTAAGAGTGGTGCATTGCTCAATGGTCATGTGTGGTTGTGATAGTAATGTTGTCATGCAGGACAAGTGTCTGCTAGAGAGAAAGGTAACTTTATCCTGTAGAAGTATTACCGCGACAGAGTGCGGTACCCGTAAAGTAAGGTCATGAAACAAAACTAGGGTTGCAGACGCCTGCACGGCCAGTGCAGCTGCGACTACTGCTTGTACACAGTGTGGCAATGATTGTGCCACTGTGTCCAGTTTACTGGAATAAAAAGCTAATGGCCTCAACTTATCCCCATAAATTTGTAAAAGAACCGATGTCATAAAACCCTGCTTACAATTTACTGTCTGAACAAAAGGTTTTGTATAGTCAGGGAAGCTAAGTGTTGCAGATCCTGCTATCAGTTGCTTTACCCTAGTAAATGCCTGTATTGCCTTATCTGTCCATTTCAGCACGTCATGTGCTGCCATGGGAAGTGCAAAAATAAGTTCTGAAAGTGGACTCACTTCCTCTGCATAATTGGGAATCCAACTACGACAAAAGTTAGTTATTCCTAAAAATGACATTATTTTTTTTTTTGTACTGGGCATCGGTGCCTGTAAAATAGCTTCTTTTCTACAGCTATCCAGTTGTCTACCAGCATTTGAAATGGTATAGCCTAGATATCGTACTTCAGCTTTACAAAATTGTAATTTAGATTTGTTTACCTTATGTCCCTCTTTGCCAAGAAATGCAATAACCGAATAGTTTCGGACTCACAGACAGCCTCCGTGGGTGCAGCCAGTAAGATGTCGTCCACGTATAACAGTAGATGACAGCCATGCTCCGGTTGAAACTGTGCCAGGTTTGTTGACATTTCTTGCGAAAAATTGTAGGGCTTTCACAATATCCCTGCAGCCTTGTGTAGGTGTACGCTTGCTCATGAACGTAAAGCGAACCAAAACCTACTAGTTTTCTGTAGAGGGATGGAAAAATGCGTTACTGATATCAATGACAGAAAAATACTTATCTGTGGGAAGGATATCATTTAACAAAACAGATGGATTTGGGACCATAGGAGCCCTTGGTACCACAGCAGCATTCACAGCCTGCAGATCCTGTACCATTCTCCAGGTCCCATCCGGTTTCCTTACTGGGAACAAGGGTGTGTTACAGTGAATCTGTGCATGGAATTAAAACCCCAGCTTGTAATAGAGCCGTGATCACTGGTAGAATGCCTTCTTCTGCCTTTTTACTTAGCGGATACTGACGCTTGTGAGGTCTAAAGTCGGATTTTGGAGTTATTTTAACCTGTCCTGCTGTTCTTATTAGCCCAATGTCATGTTGCCAAGGACCATAAGGAGTCTGGCACTGATTGTAACTTTAATTCTTCCTGGGGTTAGGAGATATAGTCAGAATGGCCCTCCCCCGGGTGGCGTTAGCCTGTCTTTGCGGAGGTGAAGGCCAAATTAGTTAGCTCATTTACTACATTTTGTGGTCCAGTTTGACAAGATCATTACTGTACCAGTAGTGTAAATTACCCTGCCCCACCTGCAACATAACATCTTGAATTTCTACTGCTTGGCTAGAATCCCTGATGCAGTCGGCACAGCTACTATGCCAAACACGTGCATTAAATCTCTTCCTAATAAGTTTACAGGGCAAATTTTAGAGACAATGACTCGAAACCTGATAGTTTGGTTAGTTTCAGGGTCCGTGAACCATAAGGGTTTAGATAGTGGTTCTTTATAAATGCGCCATTGGCTGCCTTGACTAATACATAGTCATCAGAAGTTACATCAGATGGCACTGCAGAGGTTTTTAGCAGGGTCCTGGAGGCCCCTGAATCACACAAAAATTCTACATCCTTCCCTTCCACTTGAAGTGTGATAATCGGTTGTGCCTCTAGCTGCATAGTTACAGCCAGCGCTGTTAAATTAATAACCTGATATTCGCCGTCTGAAAAATCAGTCACTTCATTCTCCCATCCTGCACATTCCCTTTTACCTTCTTTATTCACATTTTCAAAATCATTCTCATTTTGTATTACTGACTCTTGCCAGTCGACCTCAGAATCTGGGTCCGGTTCGTCCGTGCTGCCATTATATAGTCATGCTGAACTATGATTTGGAGCAGCAGTGGATTTTCCGGGATTTAGGCAATCTCTTGCGAAATGCCCCTTCTTACTGCATTTAAAACATTCCCCCCTCTTTTGTCTGCCTTCGTAATCTTCAAAATGTCCTACATTCCTTCTCCCTCTGCCTCTACCCTGTCCCCTTCCTCTACCTCTGTTGGACGGAGCTTACATTAACATAAGTGTTTTATCTGCGCTCACCATAAAGGTTTGAGCCTGTTTTCTTTTCTTTTTCTCAAGATATTTATCTGCATGTAAAGGGATACGAGTGTGTGGACAGGGTATGTACCTTAGCTTCTTTTGTTTTACTCTGATTTGTCTATACTATGGTTACGTAGCTCCAGAGTCTCCTCTGCTTGTTTTTTGTAAAACTATGGAGGGTATTTTTCCCTGCTTCTCTGCCTCCTGTAAGACTATGAAGGACACCTTTTCTTGATTTTCTGCTTCTTTCTTTTTGATACTGGGGTGGACTAACCCTGTCTTTAGTGACATCAGAATACAAGGGTAGGGCCGTTGGTTTCGACAGACAATAGATGTTTATCATCTTCTTTGTGGACAAAAAATGCACCTTTTGCACTCGAGCCACTACTTCCCTTATTTGAAAATTGTTCCCTATGTCTCTTATTAGCTTCTTCTAACCATTTCTGTGCTTGAGGAAATCCTACCTTTTTTTGTTTCTTAACCTTACTTCCTGTGTCCCTCGCAGGTCTCTCACTAGATTTTGACATTCTGATTTATTCAAGGTACCACTAAACCCATAGTCTTTCTTCCATTTTTTATATATTTCAAGTTTTTGGATGTAATTTAAACATATATTCCTCATCCTCAGTCCTTTTATTTAAGCAGCCCTTCCTAACACAACAACTGCTTCCTATTCCCATTTTTCTTATTTAAAAGAAAAACTGTTTCCCATTTTTCTTATTTAAAGAAAAAACTGTTATCTTTTGCTGAGATCTCTACCGGTCTTTTGTAAAATTTAAACAAAAGAAATTCCTTTATGACTAGTCCCTTAAAAACTTTTACAAAAACAAAAGCTTACCTTACTGCGGATCTTCGCCTCGTTAAATCACCGTCCACGGATCGAATCTAAGAGTGACTGGCCTCTACTTACGACTTTTTGTCGGAGGTCTTTCCATTCAAGGGAGCCGAGATTGTTCTCCCCTTCCTGTACAGGTTTTTCAGTCCCTCTTATGCGATTCATTACCGTGAAGAGGTGGCCCGTTCTTGAAGCCAGAAATGTCAAAAGATTTTAATACTCTTAACATATACTGGAAGAATCACGCAGCAAAAAGGTAGGCCAAAAGAGTTTATTTAACATGCATGGAGATCTGCCACAAAAGTTCTGTTGCTAGCAGTCTAATTTCTACACACTTTACATGGGTTTTATACCCTCTTTCGTGCATACTCAGCAGCTGGTTACTAGACAAGGAATTTCAGTCAAGGCTATAAATTCACTCAGTGGAGCCTTAGATGGTAAAAAGTCAGACACAAGATAAGTTGGTGCCTACATCAAGGTAACATCTATGCACTCCTCCTTGGTCAGAGGTCAGTCCCAAGATAGGCCTGTGCCTGGACCAAAGTAGCATCTGTGCATTCCTTTCTGGTCAGCAAATTCCTTACAAGAAAAACAACTCATTTTAGCTTATTTCTTTGCACGCAATGCAGTTTCACATTTTAACCCTTCCTATACAGGATACAAAGATGTTGAACACAAAGATTCTTACTACAAAAAGGAATAAAAGCAAGTGCAGAAGGAGTTTATTAGGTAGAATGTGGTAAAGAAATGGGACTGGGGGAGTGTCCCAGATCAAATCTACAGTGGGGCGGACAACGGCAAAAGCCACCAAATTTAAACTACAAGCCAAAAATAGAGAGGGTGGGTGGGACAAAACAGTTTCAACAGAGATCTAAGCAACAACTAACAGTACAAACTCTAAAACCAAAAAATGTACTCAGCTCTGTTTAGTTGCAGATAGATTGGAAAGCAGTCTCTCAGAACAGGGAGACAACAGTTTCAACAGAGATCTAAGCAACAATTAACAAACTCTAAAACCAAAAAGTATATACTCAGCTCTGTATATTTGCAGATAGATTGGAAAGCAGTCTCTCAGAACACAGGTTCCAGCAATTAAATGCAGGCTGTTACTAACAGGTCTAATTTTATGCAAGTGATCCTTGAGTTAGATAAAACACAAGCTGTAAAAAACAGTTATACCAACTGAAGACACGGCAGAAAATAGGGGGGGGGCAGTTTCAACAGAGATCTAAGCAACAGCTAACAGTACAAACTCTAAAACCAAAAAAATATACTCAGCTCTGTATATTTTCAGATAGATTGGAAAGCAGTCTCTCAGAACAGGGAGACAACAGTTTCAACAGAGATCAAGCAACAATTAACAAACTCTAAAACCAAAAAAAATATACTCAGCTCTGTATATTTGCAGATAGGTTGGAAAGCAATCTCTCAGAACACAGGTTCCAACTATTAAATGCAGGCTGTTACTAACAGGTCTAATTTTATGCAAGTGATCATTGAGTTAGATAACACACAAGCTGTAAAAAAACAGTTATACCAACTGAAGACACAGCAGAAAATGAGGGGGGGGGGGCAAAAAGAAAAAAACAAAAAACTGAGTCAAAAATTGCTGTTCCCACTAAATCTCTCAAAGAATCTACTGCAACTGGACTTTAATTTGTTTTATACTTGCTAAATCTGCAAGTATGGTGTGTTATGACACTATTTGTCTTATTGCTTTTCTTTCTCTTTTTGCTTTTTCATTTCTATTTATTTTTTGTTCATATACAAATTAAATAACTGTTTATGCTTTAAGTATATTAGTATAATATTACTGGTTTATTGAGTGATATAATTGAACAGTAAACTATCTTTGCTTTTATGACCTTATGATGACATGCTTTATTTCAAATAATATATAGCCCTTTGCCCTGCGAAATGTTCTTGTGAGTTATTACACAGGCATAGTCACTGCTTAGATTATTTATAAAAACTGTTTTGGATATATGGGATAACAGGGCATATCTATGATTTAGTATATATTAACTAGTTTTTTAATATTTATAACTTCTGATTGTTTCAGAATATATATATATATATATATATATATATATATATATATATATATATATATATATATATATATATATATATATATATATATATATATTGGTACCTGTGTGAACAAAACGCTGTTTACCGCTTTTGACATAAATTGGGTCTCTCTGACAGTTATATGCTTGTATGTTTTATGGCACAAGGTTTTTAAATGGTTACAAGTTATGTTTCCTGTAGAGTTTAATGTTAAAGTACTGTTTTCTCTCTCATTGGCATTGAATGTTATTTTACTGTTTGGAAGTATCTGACAGTTAAACTTTGCATTTGTTACTGTAAATAAGCAGACTTTGTGACACAGTTAAAGTGAGGTCAGGAAACTGTACTGTGTAGTGTGCTGGGTGGGAAAATGTCAGTTTGAAATTTAAGAAGTGACGCTTTCTTACTTAGCTCGTGACATCATGCATTCTATGCGTGCAGATCAGATTACATTGCATCTAATGTGTATATGCAAGCCTAATTGTGAATGTCAAGTCTCTGATTGGTTAATATAGCATAGTAGGGTTCTTTTACAAGAATTATGAGCTACACTGTCTGCAAACATATTCATGGTTCCCTTTTATAATAGTGACTATATTTAGTGATCAATATATATATATATATATATATATAGAGAGAGAGAGAGAGAGAGAATTTTTTTTTCTTGTAACCAGTTAATTATAGCCACAATTTCTAGTGAATATACTGGAGTTTTTTATAAATAGATTTTTATGAATAACTTTCCTATGCAGTTAGCAAGTGTTTAGTATAGGCTTATACATTTACAGGAAATGCTTATGACTAGTGGTAACAACTGTAAGGATACTCAAGCACCACATTAAATCCTAACAAATGTATGTATAAATAGTTTTGATTGAAATGTAATTACTTTTCATTTAAAATGTTGATTTCCTTATTGTATCCTAGATATTATTTATATTTCAGATGTCATATTTTCAGTTATTATAAAGTCATGTCTTTTAATATATTAGCACTTTATGACAGGAAAAGAGCTCAGTAATATCTATGACTTGTGATAACACAATAAACAAGTTATGAGTTTCAGTATTACCCTATTACTATGGTAGATATTTACAGCTATCTCTATCTTAATTTTGCCTTTGAGGTATTCACTTTTAAAACATGTTATCCATAGTAACTTTTATATAAATAATGTTTTTTTACAAATTTTTGTCATTTTAACTGATGCCGGTTAATTATTATTGATTTTAGTCAGTTATTTAAGCATCTGCTATTCCAAAGGTTTAGGAGTTAATTAAGGACAAATATGTCTTATGGGATATTTCTAAAAATCTATGCTAACATCTTTTGGGAATGACCCACACTCACTATATGCTAACACCCAATTCTCATGAAGTTTTTATTAAGTGGGAGTTTGTCATGATACGACTTATTTAGAGGGCAAGAAAATACAAATGCTAAATGATTCTTTGATTTGTTCTGCCTTTTTGAAGTTTTTATTAGAACTAATACAGATGACATGCTTAGGTATTCTGGGTAATCATTTAGATTGTTAATAAAGCTAATGTTTCCTTAGTCTATTAAGCACTAAATTTAGATTATATATATCCTAATATGTCTCTTGCTTCCTTAGTTAATAATTACTGTATAAATGTTTAATGTTTCTAATAATAATGTATGTAACTCATCTCTAAAACCTAACTGGAATTAATATCTGATTAGTTGTTTATCACTACTATTTTTCTCTTAATTTATAATATATTCTCCATTTTTTACTTTGTTTTCATGGGCTGGAACCAACAAAGGTTGATTGTTGGGATAAGTAGTCTAGCAGATTTAGTTTTGTTTGCTAGACTAGGAATGTATTGCATTCCATGTATAGGCTGTATTAAAGTTTATATCAGAGTGAAATATGCTAATTTTGTGTTATTTAACTGTTTTTCTAGTTTTGAAATGCCTGACACAATTGTTTTTGCATTTATCTTTCATGGGGAAAGTTATTTGGATTGAGATGAATAGAAATACAACAATTGATATTCTATTGTCTATTCAGGAAGAGTATTATGTATACAGGATTCTATTAATACAAGTTTCTTTATTATTTGTTATCTTTAAATAATTCTGATATGGATTTAACTTTGATATCCTTAAATACTTATGGCTTAAACAACCCATATAAGAGAGCCAACCTACAAAGGTATCTTAAAACAAACAAGGCTCAAGTAGTTTTTCTCCAAGAGACAAACTTTAAAATAAATGACACATTTATCTGGGACCCTAAGGAATGCACAATACTTGATCAATCTTCTTATAAAAATAAGACCAGATGAGTAACAATTCTATGGAAAAAGACTTTCTTAAATCTCCAAATAATTTACAAACATGTAGATAATGATGGACTCATGGCCATAGTCATACTTAAGTTTAATAATAGAATTTGGACCCTGGTTAATTTATACTGGTTCCCAGGTATGGGGGTCAGACTAGCTATGAAACACTTAGACTTTATTATAACTACTTCTAAAGGTAATATTATACTAGGAGGTGAGTTCAATTGTATCACAGATATTACAGAAACTACCAATAGGAAATCTCCTAGACTATTGTCCTCAGCCAAACAGTTAAAAACATGGACAGAAATGTTTAAATTAAAATATACCTTTAATGCTTTGGGACCACATTTTTTGCTATTCTAACACCAGGACTTCAGACATGGTACCCAAACTAGAATAGATAAAATGTATATCTCACAAGATCTTTATTCTAAAATCTTGATTTTTTCAATACAACCTTGTCTCTTTTCAGATCATAATTCCCTGTTGTTAACATTGGAATGCAATCAATTAGTTATTACTTCAAGAATTCCTTCATATATCACAAAAATTAAAGACTTTACATCTTGGATAACTTCTGAACTTCAGCTTTTCTTAGAGATTAATTATAAACCTGAAGCAAACACAATTATGGTTTGGGATTCTCTTAAGTACTATCTATATGGTAAAACCATTAGCTGGTACAAAAATAAAATTAAAGAATGGGAGTCAGAGTTACAGCAACTCAAAAATCAAATATTATCTCTTAAATCTAATAAAAACTTAATTGCTGCAGATAATAAGAGGAAAATAGAAGAAGCAAATAAGAAATACAATGAAATATTATCCCATAAAACTAATTTAGCTATGGAAAAACTAAAATTAAATTATTATGCTACCTCACCTAAGCATCTTCATAACCTATCTATGAAAGTTAAGATGCAATCAAAAATTAGTAACATTGATAGTATCTTTCATGAAGGGAAAAGGGAAAAAAGTCTCGTACATAGGGAACATTCTGGAAGCTTTAATTGTCATTATGCAGAGCATTATAAAGATAAAATAAGTACAAATGAATGTGAGAAAGTTAGAGAATATAGTTACCAACATAACAAGAATTCCTGAGGAACTTAAGTTAGATCTACAAAAACCTATTTCTCAAAAGGAAATTATAGATGGGATTAAAGAAATTAAGTCTAATGAAGCACCTGGAATAGACGGCTTAATTATAGAAATGTACAGATTGTTCCCTTCTTCTATAATCTCTCTCTTACATAAAACCTTTCTTGAAGTTCAAACATTAGCAAATATTCCTCCTTCTTGGAGATATTCTCTAATTTCTCCTATATTAAAAGAGAATAAGGACCCTAATCATTGCAACTCATATAGACCAATTTCTTTTGTTGAATAATGATTATAAACTATTTGTCAATTATGGTCAATAGATTGAAAATACCCGTATCTAAAATAATTAATGAAGAACAAACTGGTTTCATACATAACAGGCATACACAGGATAATATTAAAAGAGCATTAAGTCTGATAAATTACCTCAACAGAGGAAACCATGAAGCATTGATAATAGGTCTACATATTCAAAAGGCCTTTGACTTATTAAATTGGGGTTATTTATTTAAAGTCTTAGTTATTTGATCCCCCGTTTTTTTATAACAATGAAAAAGAAAATCTATGAAAATAATCTAGCATATGTCAAATTAGGTCCCTTTACATCCAAAGCAATCCAAATCACTAGAGGTACTAGACAAGGATGTCCCATGTCCCCTAGCCCATTTGCACTGGCCATGGAAATACTTGCCATGTTAATACATAATAACACAAAGATAAGAGATATAAATATATATGATCAATATATTTCTAAAATAATGATGTTTGCTGATGATGTCTTACTTACCTTACCCAACTCTAAGGAAGTGTTAGGTGAAGTTGATGTAATAACAAAAAAAAATCCAAAAAATCTCAGGACTTTCCAACAAATATAAATCAAAATGTTTATTATTAAATAAAAAAGAACATACAGGTTCCAGTTAATCATATGATTGGAAACCAAGTTTCAACTCTAGACTATTTAGGAGTAGTCCTAGGCAAGAATATAGAGGAAACCTTACAGCTTAACTATGTTAAAGCCATAGACTTAATCAAGACATTAATAAGCAAATGGAATAATTTGTTTATAACATTTGATGATAGGTTACAACTGATAAAAATGGTTTTGTTACATAAAATATTATACATAGCACAAGCTCTTATGCTTCCACCAGGAAAGAAAATCCTTAAATATATCACTTCAACGCTGATGAAATTCCTATGGTATCCCAAAAGAAATAAAGTGGCATATTCTCATCATATCAGAGAATGGGAATAAGGGGGGGTTAAAATTCCCAGAGATTGAAACTGATATAAAGACATCTATAATTAAAATAGTGATGAATTGGATCAATCCTAGATACTCTTCCAATTGGAAACAGTTACACTCCATTATACTAATGAATGAAAATTGTTTATCAAAGAATGCTTTGGTAACTGACAAAGATAACAAGATATGGCACTATTTAAGTTTAAATTTACAGTATAGTGCAACAAAATTAACTAAACTAACACTAATAAACAATCATTTTGATGTGTTTAGAAAATTCATTAACACAAATTTAGATATAAAATGGTGGCATAGATTTTTAATACCATTTACTATTACAATGGATTTCCCTGATAAAGCACATAAAGAGATTTTTGGTTTATGGGAAATATTTTGTTGGTTGAAATGTATTGAAAACCAACAAGCTTTGAACACACAATGTATATTGTCAGCTTATGGCCTATCCCCTAATGACTGGTTGGTTCTTCAGAGTGTCACAGCATACACTAAGGATCTGTGTAGAATAATACATAACTCCTCTTTCAAAACCATGCCAAAAATTATAAACTAGATTTTTGGAATTCTATATAATAATACCAGTGTTAAGAATTAATTATCATATCTATATAACACTTTAATTGTCAATAAGACAGCTCCTAAAGATTCTTACTGGCAATATCTAACTAAAGGATTTTAAGTATCATTATCAATGGAAGATAAAAGAAACATTTTATTTTCAGTTAAACTAACTTCTTATTCACAATTCTGGAGGATTTTTCATTGGAAATTTCTACACAGATCCTTTTTGACGCCTGAGAAACTCTCAAAAATGAACCCTTCAAACAGCAAGTTATGTTGGGGATGTCATCTGTCCACTAATGCTGACTGGTCTCATATTTTTATGACTGTACTAATATTAAACCATATTGGAATGAGATTAACACATTTCTTCAAGCTATTTATACTGATATATTTGTTTTGACAAAGTCTTTAATTTTATTGAATGCTGTTAATAGTAATAATATGAAGAAAGGTGACCTGTATTTGTTGTGGACAATGTTAGCAATAGCCAAAAAATTTATAACTAGAAGATGGAACTCTAATGTAGCACCCACAATGGAGGAATTCCTATCATCACTGAAGAAATGTATACTAGTGGAGAAAAGAACTAGAGTTAAGAACGTTTCCTAAGCCATTGGTTAATAGTCCATGGAGGAAAGTTTTGAATTTGATTGATACCCTACAGATGGAACCAAACTCTTCCTAACTATTATAGTTTATATATTAAGTCATTATTTAACTATAAATATTTTTATCTGAATGTTTTTTGTCAGGCTGAATGTAAATACTGTAAGTAGTTATTGAATGTTATGAATGCTTTAAATTATTGTATTATTTCATCAAAAAAAAATCATTTGAGTAAGCAAAAAAGAAAAAGAAGAATGTCCAGAACAGACAGACTGATTATTTAGATCTAACTTTGAAAAAAGATGTCACAGGGGGCTTAGCTACTACAGTCTTAACTAAACAAGTAGAAAAAAAATGTGCCTGCCTAGCCAGGGATAGTATGCATCCAAATTTCATTTTCTCAAATATAGATCTAAATCAAATGGCAAGAACTAGTAGACTGAATACACAGGATAGTATACTGCTATGACAGTTAGATAGCATAACTGCAGATTTTGCCCAAAGAGGTTATAATAAAAAGGAGATAGAATGTGCTGGGGTCAAGGTTCTGGAAGGAAGAAAAAAAAGAAGTTATGTCTTACCATAACATTCCATCTGTGTTGTAGATCTTTGTTCATTCATTACTATTAGGACTTCGGTTCCATCCTCAGAACCGACATGGCTGTTTTCAAGCTCGCACCAGCCAAAAACTCTCAGCTAAGACCTACCCATAATGCCCCTCTCCTAGTTACTCCAGATCAAGTTTGCCCACCCCTATATAATAGGCATAGTAATAGAAAAATAGTAGAAGGCTCTGTCTGAGCAAATACCCTAACCAGGAGTTCCTAAAGTCCAACAGAAATCCTGACAGGGGGAAGGAGGGCAGGAAGAAATTAATGAACAAAGATCTACAACACAGATGAAATGTTATGGTAAGACCTAACTTCTTTATCTGATGTTGTAAATCTTTGTTCATTAATTACTATTAGGACCGAGTCCCCAGCTACTTGAGTCCCTGGGTGGCCCTAAGGAAGGATATTCCTGAGCACCATAGAACCAAAAGATGCTTATCCCCTGGAGGCTAAATCCACTTTGTAATGAGAGATAAAGGTATGAGGTCTTGCCCGAGTGGCTGCTGTGCAGATATCATCCATTGAGGCTCTGAAAAGAAATGCTACAGATGTAGCCATAGATCTGGTTGAATGAGCCTTTATTCTGGAAGGTAAGAATAGCTTATTCTGTTGGTAGATAAAGGTAATGATGTTTCCAAGCCTGGAGGATGAAGTCACTTTGAAAACAGGTTTACCCAATCTGGGTCCTGCAAAGACCACAAACAATTGGTCTATTCTACTGAAAGATTTAGTCTTGTCCAAATAACAACAAAGCTGCCAATGCACATTAAGGGTGTGCAAAAGGTACCCCCCTCTATTAGAATGCTGAGGGAAGAAAAACAGTAGGTCAATAGATTGATTAATGGAAATTCCAGAAATGACCATGGGCAAGAAAGAAGGGTCAGTACGAAGGGACAGCCTATCCATGTGGAAGATCAAGTAAGGTCTCTTAACACTAAAGGCCTGCAGCTTAGATACTCTTCTCACTGAGGTAAGTGCTACTAGAAGTAAGGTTTTCCATGACAAAAATTTTAAGTCACATGAATCAAAGGGCTCAAAAGGAGGACCTGTGAGAGATTGAAGCACCGAAATCAAGTCCCAGGGTTCTAAGGGAGGCTTGACCAAAGGTTTAACATGTAATACTCTTTTCAAAAATGCCTTGCATAGGTGGTGTGACATAATCGAAGAATTATCAAGTCCATTATGAAAATTGGCAATAGCTGCTAAATGTACAGTGATTGTCAATGCTGAGGCTCCTGCAGGTAAAAGAGTAGTCCGGTATTGTAGGATCTTTTGAATAGGCATAGAGAAAGGGTCTAAGTTCTGATCTTTGACCCAAATAGAGAATCTAGTCCATTTACTAGAATAAACTTTCCTGATGGAAGGTTTGTGTGAAGCCAAAAGAATTTCACGAACAGGAGATGGGATGTCAGGCAGCCTGGCAATCATTGGAAGTGGAGGAACTAAGCTGTGAGCTTGAGACTGTGAAGGTTCAGCTGAATCAGTCCCTGAGGATGAGATAACAGGTCTTTGGAATGATCCAGGATCCACGGCCTGTGAATCAGATGAGGCCATAGAAATGGCAACCAGACTTGATGGGGCCAGTAGGGGGCAATGAGGATTACTTTGCTTCTCAACCTCTGAGCTTTCTGGAGAAATTTTGGAAACAGGAGAAATCGGGGAAAGGCATACAGAAGACCTGGGGGGCAATCATGTGTTAGAGCATCCCTCAGGGATTCATCCTGAGGAGGGATCAGGGCAAAGTAGCTTCTGCAATTGTAGTTTTGGGGGAAGCAAACAGATCGCAGCAAGGCTTGCCCTAGCGTTGGAAGATCCAATCCACTGTTACAGGGTTGAGGGACCACCCATGAGGCATCAGGATATTCCTGCTCAGATTGTCCGCAATAAGGCTGGAACTCCCGGGAATGTGCATTGCTATAAGAAAGCGGTTGGAAGCTATCGCCCAGTGCCAAATCTTCATGGCTTCCTGACACAGGGGGTAAGACCTGGTTCTGCCATGCTTGTTGATATACCAGATGACTGACATGTTGTCTGACTGAATTGCAATGGGCCCAGAGGGTAGGGATGCATGGAACACTTGCAACGCTAAGAGAACTGCTCTAAGTTCCAGGACATTTATGTGCAAATGTCCCCCCCACCCTAACAGGGAAGCATCTGTGGTCACTGTGGCTGTGGGCTGGGAAAGACAGAATGGTTGACACCAAAGATTTGTTTGTGGCTTCATCCACCATAGCATTTCTTCCTTGCAACGGTTTGTAAGACATATCATGTGGTCGAGTGGGTAAGTTAGAAATGACCATTGTGCGGAATGGAGCCACTGCATGATTCTCATCTGCAGCCTTGCCGGTGGTGCTAACGTAATGGCAGCCACCTTGGAGCCTAAGAGTTGCACTACAAGATGTGCTGGTACATAGGTCTGAGGAAGAAGGTCTTGAATTTGGTGTCTTATTTTCGAAAGCCTGTGAGGGGGGAGAGAAGCTTGACAGGATGTTGTGTCGAAGACTGCTCCAATAAATTCCAATGTCTTCATTGGGGACATTTGAGATTTTTCCTTGTTGATTGTAATCCCCAAGTGGAGAGTGAGACCTTGAGTGTAAGAGAGGCTGTGGACTAGGAGATTCCTGATCAAAGTGGTAAGGAGCCAATCATCTAAATACAGAAACACCTGGAATCCTTGTAGTCAAAGATGAGCTACCACAACTGCCATACATTTGGTGAACACTTGGGGGGCTGTCGAAAGACCAAATGGCAGTGCCCTGAACTGGTAATGATTGGCTCCCAGCCAGAAGCGAAGAAACCTCCAGGAGCGGTGATCCATCTTTATGTGGTAGTACGCATCCTGGAGGTCTATAGAGCACATCCAATTGTCCCTCCCTAGGAAGGGAAGAATGTACTGTACCATGACCATCTGGAAATTTTGAGGTTTGATAAATTTGTTCAATAGGCTGAGATCCAGGATTGGTCTCCAGTGCCCTGTCTTTTTTGGCACTAAAAAGAACCTAGAGTAAAATCCGGATTCTGTCTAGTCTGGTGGGACTGGTTGGATGACTCTTTTTCTTATAAGATTTTCTATTTCTAAGGCTGATAATCCCCTCTGATTGGGTGGTACATTGGGGATTCATTTGACAGGTCTGGGAATTAAATCAAATGGTATTTGGTAGCCTCTGGATATTATTCTCTGCACCCAAACATTGGTAGTAATAATATGCCAGGATAGTAGGTGCAGAGAAAAACGATCCACGACTGCTTCCAGAGGAAAGCAATTGGGCTGCTGTTCAGGAGCACTGGTAGGGTCTGCCAGAGAAAGAATCTCTAGCATCCTAGTTATGCAGACCCCCTCTACCCCGAAAGGGGTGTCTTCCATATGAGTTGCCCCCCCTGCCCCTGGGGGATTATTCGCCATGAGTGTCATGAAAAGATCCTAGGGATTTTTTGAACCACATTTTTCCTCCCTTCTGGTTTCTGGAGTGGGACCTCTGGGGGTTGGAAAAGCATAGGCCCACAGCAGACAAGGTCTTTCCGTCTTTTTCACTACGTGCAAGTTTGTCTCATATTTTGGGTCCAAAAAGTGCAGATTCATTGACAGGTGCATTGACAAAGGAAGATTTAACGGGGTCTGTGAAGTCACACAAATGCATCCAAGCATTTCATCTCATGACAATGACTGATGCGGCAGCTCGAGCTGCCCCTCGGTGGTGTGAGATATAACACATCAAAGAGTTTGAGATGGATTCAAGGGTAGCTAGCTGCGAGGTGACAGTATCACGCACCTCATCAGGCAGTACCCCCACCAAAGAGGAAGACATTTTGGAAATTAGGTCTCTTTGGAGGCAAGAAAAGTGTGCTAGATAGTTCAGCAACTGAATGGCAAAGGTCGCTGAAGCATAGGTCTCCTTCCTTAGTCTGTCCATGGTCTGGGATTTCTTGTTCGGAGGATGGACAGTGGAACTATCTTCTGCCAGTTCTCTCTTGGTGGCTGCCGCCACGACCATAGAATCAACTGTCAACTGCTTGGACCAGTGGGGACTAGTCTTCAGGTGTAGATAAAATTTTGTCTGGCCTCTGGGGGACAGGTTCGACATTGTCCAGGGCCATCTGGGCACGCTGCACAATGAGCTTAACAAGGTCATCTGCTGGTGGGGTTACCCAGGAAGTATATGGCTGGGCATGGAATGCCTGCATGAACACCGATTCCCCAGAAGAATGGTTAGAGGACATCCAGTCTCCCCGCTGCTTGAGGATTTCAAGAATGTCTCAGAATGAGACGTCATCTGGGGGAGACCGTGGGGACCCTTCCCCCTCATCACAATCAGAGTCTTCGGTTATAGATTCCTCCGGGGAATAAAGGTGCTTCCTCTTGCACAGTTTCTTCCGGGGTGGTTCCCCAGTGGGATCTTCTGAGGAGGACTCTGGAGAAAGGGTTCCCTTCAAAGGGGGGTCTTGCGACTCCCGTGCCCGGGGTCCTAAAATAGAGGGTTGGGAGAGGTGCATGCTACTGATGTCATTGATGCTGACTGCAAGCCTGTGAAGTCAAGGACCCTCTCCATCACCTGGACAGCAGGCCCACCTGAGGAGGGATGGGAGGCTGAAACTGGGAAGGACAATCTCGGAACTGGGGTCATACCCCACCATGAGGAGCCAACCTCCAGCTGAGGAGCTCCAAGAGGACTGGAAGCTGTCAGAGCCATGGACATAGATGGTGCCAGCAAGAAAATAGGCGCTGGGCTAAGTACCAAGGTACGAACGGTCCAAGCACTGCTCTGAGAGAGCATCAGCTCCACCAGAGCTGATGAAGCAAGAGTGATTGGTACCAACAGGAGAAAAACTGCTGTCAGAGCCAAGACAGTATGCACCGGAGTGGACATCGGTACCGAGATCTCCGGGATCTGGGTAGAGGCTGGAGGAGGATAAACAGGAGAAGATGTAGTAAAAGATTCTGAGCCAAGAGGGATGGAAGGTCTAGCTGGAATGGGCAATCTCCTAGCTGCCAGAAGCTGATCCACAACCCGCACTAGATCTAATTCAGAAAAACTCCTAGAGGATCTAAAGGAGGCTGCTGATGGAGAACTATGTCTTTCTAGAAAGGGCCTAAACCTCTGCCCCAAAAAGGGTCGTAAGATGGAGAGTATCTTGTCCTTGGGAGATATTCAAGTTTTGGAGCCGATGGAGCCAGAGAAACTGTCGGCACCATGGCCGGGGATGGTGCCGAAGCAGGTACAGTCATAGGAGCCAATGTTGGATCCAAGGATGGCACTGAAGTCAGTGGTGCCAAGGTTGGAACCAAAATAGGGGTGAATATCATGGACGGCACCGAGGGAGAAGATACAGAGCCTGGTGCCATAGAGGTTGCCAGCGAAGCACGAAGCTGACTCGGTTCTGTAACTGATGGAGATGCAGGAACCGATTTACTCCATTTTTCCTTATGTTTTTTGGTCTTTGGAGGGGGTGAGACCTCCGACCTGTATAGAGCCTTCGAAAAAGTTGTCTTGATTAAACCTTTTAAAATAAGCTTATTTTTACGTTCTGCTAGTGTACGATTACTAAAACTAACACAAATGTCACAGTCAGCTTTAATATGATCCACGCCCAAACAGTAGACACAACGAACATGTGTATGAAGTTAGGCATCTTACATCCACACTTGTCACACTGTTTAAACCCCAACTTAGCTTTGTCTGACATAGTAAGGCAACAAGGCTATCCTATAGAAAAAACAAGGGAGAGAAAAAGGGGAGAGAACACCAATGATGGCATTTAAAAAATACCACAAGTGGTAAGGAAGGGCCTGTCAAATGTAAGAGAGAGGGACAGTACCAATAATGATAGAAATTAAATTACAAGGTAAAGGGTAGGGAATAGAATTAGGTTTTAGGCGACAGAGAGAAAAGGCTAAATTGACTAAAAAATAAAACATTTCGAAGAGAAACTATCTTACAAATGACAATTTTCTACTTAGCTTTGAGAGGGATGGCTAGCACATCTGACTAGGAATGCGGCAAATGAGATCTGGAGTACCTAGGAGAGGGGCATTATGGGTAGGTCTTAGCTGAGAATTTTTGACTGGCTAGCTTAGAAACAGCTGTATCAGTTCCGAGGATGGAACCAAAGTCCTAATAGTAATTAATGAACAAAGATTTACAGCATCAGATCTATTGTTAAACCATTTCTCTTCAGAAAAAGGTTCAAACCAACAGTCAGAATCAAGAATGGTTACTAATGTTGCATGTAGATATATTTTAACACATGATCATAATAGAGAAGGTATAAGAAATATTGGCCAATTTTGGAGCAAGTTCCAGAGCTTAAGGAAATGGTAGATAGGGAAGCACAATTTAGCTATAAAAACATATAACATGAAAATAAGCTCTGTTATAAAGCACAAATGAAAATTAAAGGGAATACAATAAATGTACACACAAGAAGGGTTGGAACATATAGGTGTAATATATGCAGCTTTAGTAAATGTACTTACATGGAGAAAAGCATTGTGTATCTTTTTACAAACATAGTGTTTTACTTGAAAGCTTTTGGTAACTGCAATTCTAAAGACATAGTATACATGGGAAAATGTACCCAATACTTAGCATTTTATATAGGGAAAACAAATCAGAGGTTTAAGAATAGAATTTGCAGTCACCTATAAGAAATAAGAAGACAAGTAGAAACAAACTCATTATATAAACATATACGTGCTACAAATGCAACACATATTTTTAAGCTTTTAATATTAGAGACCATTGTTACTGATATTACAGGAGGGTAAGAAGAGAAACAACACAAAGATGTGAGAACCAATGGATACTTAAATTCAGGGCTCAATACCCCCCAGGATTAAATTATATTTACACACTGAAACCTGAATTTTTATAGCTACAAAATAAGGTTTTAACTGTTTTAAATTATGTTTTAAATAATATTTTTCATTTGTTATATTTTTGATTTGTTGTATTGTGTTAGAGTTCTATTTTTTAAGATTTGTGTGTTATCACTTTTAGAAACTGTTTGCTTGATTGATTGTTTAATTGAAGGGAGTTATACACTGGTATATAAGTGCATTTATATCTTACTTTGTCACTCTGTTACGTGAAGCCTGAAGAAGTGAGTAACTGAAAGTTTTTACTAATAAAACATACTTACATTTTAGACTCGTGGTTCTGGGATAATCAATACCCCTTGCCACATGCAATACAACTCCTCATTCGGCAAATGTACACCATATGCCTAAGAAGAATCCTATCAAGGAATTCCTGCCCAGTGAACAGTCAGCAGAGCTAATTGGTTGGTCGATACCCCTGTTGTGACAGCTTCTGATTTTCTTACACATTTCAGCTATGACCAGTTTCTTTGCCTGGGTGATTTTTCTTCCCAGGTCTTGGTCAGAGAATTATCATGGCAGCACTCCAAAATCCATAGAAACGAATCTTTCTGAATAATTACCACTTTCCCAGGAGTCCACTGATTCTTCAATTTCCACACTGATATGCATTCTGGTTGAGAAGTATTCACCTGGTCATGGCTACCCTAAATGGCTCACCATTGCAACTCAACCACTGTATCATTTTCCCTCAGATTAGTCCTCAAAGCAGTGTGTTTTGGCTTTCTACAATGGAGAAAAGTCTCCCTGTCTGCACTTCTGCATAATCTCCATAGTAACACTAACATTTTTTTTAAGTCTGAATTGTGCTGGACTCTTTTACTTAGCTTCACGGATACTTATTAATTAGGCTATTGATTTGTGAGAGTCTTCAGAAGCCTAGCCAATGATTCCCAAAAGGTTTATTAGCCCTAGTATTATGTCGGATTAACCCAGAGCTGTTTGTGTTTAACCCATTACCCTTTTTATTTAAGGGCAAATAACCAAATAGTGGCACAGGTTTGCATGTTTCCCCATCTATAAGGGGCATGGACACTAATCTATGGGTGAATTTGTCGTTTTCCATCCATTTATCATGATTACGCTTGAACAGAGTAAGAGAAGTACTTTGTTTTATGTGGAGAGAAAGGCAATTTCAGAGGAATGGTATTCTGTGTGAAACATATCTTCCAGTATGTTCTAGTTAAGTTGCAGAAGAGATCATATCATATTCCTGCCATAACTGGACTTGCAGATATGCAGTAGGTCTAAAAGGACAGGGTTGGTAGAGGCTCTGTAAGTAAGGCTGAAATCATCCCTCAGTATTCTGTATGATGCCAAAAAGAAGAATAAGGCTTTGAGATAGGCAGTGTGGCATTTGTGATTTAGGCGCTTTGGTTTCTTGATGAGAAAGTATTGTGTCAGGTGTTTGGACAGGTACATACTGAAAAGAGTACTACGAATAGTGAGTGCAATAATCACCTCCCTGGACATGAAGTTCTTACCTTTATTAATATGTTGAAAGATAAAAAAAGGACGTTTTTACAATAATGGATATATGCTGATTGAAAGACCGTTCATTGTCAACATGGCTTCCTTAGACACTAAGTACTGGATCAATTTTCAGGGGTGTACTGTTGATGTGGTAGTTATGGAGGGCATCTTGCTTACTAAAGGATACTATTATATATTTTTTGGCATTAAATTTTAAGCTGTGGTTTTGACACCAGCTATTTGTTTGGGAAAGGGCTTGCTGACAGATCTTGATGTTTTCTGGTGGGTTTATGACGCACCAAATTTGTACTCATTTGCAAACTCGGTCACCCATTAGACCCTGACATTAGCTATGACTTCCATGAAGTAAATCCCAAAGAGGAGTGACCTGAGGACCAAACCTTTGGTTACAGTGCTTGTGACAGGTCTTTTTGAAGAAGTAGGGCCCTCACCCTAAATTCCTGGATTCTATATGTAAGCCAACTTGCTATTCAGTGAGTCACGCAGGGATTTCCATTTATATGTGTGAGTTTCACAACTACTCCTGTGTTCAGGATGATGTTGAATGATTTTGCAAGGTGGAGATTATTGGTGTGTACCAATTTTCCCTCATCCATTGCTTCAATAAGCTTCTCAAAGAATTCAACCAAATTAAGAAAAAAGGCTCTGCCCTTGACAAAACTGAACTGGCTTGAGTCAGGAGTTTCCAGGTTGCCTATGAATGTATTTATTAATTCTGTAAGAATCTTTTCCATGGCCTTATAAGTGAGTTGAGTCAGGCTCATTGGTCTATATTTGCCAGGTCCATCGATGTCCCAGTTTTGTGTAGGGGGAGGACTGTTGCAGGCCACTGCTCGTTTGGCGCAAACCCTGTTTGAAGATTGATATTAAATAGACTCTGTAGGAGATTTGAGAGATCCTGTTTTGGGATGACCAGTAGGTAGCCTGGAATGTTATCAGGCCTCACAGAAGCAGTGTTCTTAGCTTTGGATAGTTCTTTGAGGATTTGTTCCAAAAAGATTTAAGAGGGCTGTGGATACCAGTATGACTTCTGGACTGAGGGGATGAGAAGATGAATTTGGAGCTAAATTTATCTGCTAGTAGACAGGCTATGTCCTCTGGGTCAAATCATGTCATATTGTTTAATATCAGATATGCACAATTTTGAGCATTCTAAAATAGTTGAAAGCTTTATGATTGTCTTTTGCCTGAGTGTCTATTTTTACCTTGTATTTGCCTTTTCTTGATTTGATGAGAAATGCATTTCCCTGTTAAGTTGAGACAAAGCATTGTTAAGATGAGACAGAGCATTTTTAGTGTTTGTAGAGTTATACTTATTTTAATTTTTTTCTGTTATTATGGAGTCTGTCTACATTTAGGGCACCACAATAGGCATTTATTTTGAATTTTATATTGTATTTGCTTCAGCAGGGGACAAATGCATCTATATATCTATTTACATATGCATAGGATTTGGCAGTGAAAGATTCCACATTCACAGAGGGATCATCAGGGTGTAAGAGAATATTAAATTCAGCTAGGCTATCACTCAATTTTAGTAGATTAGTTTTATAACTGGAGGATGTTTCCAGCTTCAGTAATATCGTGAATGGGACTGACATAAGGTCCAGTTTTATTAGCAAGTAAGTTACAACTGGTAGGGAACATAGCTGTCCTGTATTGTTGAGAACCAAGTTCAGTATTTTGTCTTCACTGGTTGGGTTGTGGATTAGCATTTATGAAGTGCAGAAATCTCTGGGCATACATGTATAAGACAACAAGCTGATGGAAGGTTATTTGAAATCCACAAGGAGAATTATATTTTCCTGAATGCTAATGGATTGTATATTTCTCAGGTAGGAAGCAAGGGCCAAGGGAGACATAGATGGAGTTGTATAGTTGGCTACAATTTGATATGGGGTTTTGTTAATGGTAAGTTAAACACAGAGGAGTTCCAGGTCATTATCCTGTCTAATAAGTCTGGAGGTGAGATTTTGTTTTACGACTATAGAGACACCACTGCCTTTAGTGCCTTCATCTAATATGGTGGATCTGAATGCATGGTAGGCATAGGTGTGCTCTCAGTAGTGTTCAACCATTGACAACGCATACATCGATGCATTCCAGACTAAGAGGTGCTGTATGGAGTGAAGTTTTTTGTTAAGGCTCTTAGTGTTGAGCAGGAATACCTTAAAGATATAAAGATTCTGTTTTGGCATCTTCGAATTTTTTAAAGGCTGACTTTGCCTATGGAAGTGGATAAGGTTTTTGCCATCTCCTCTCAAGCTGATGTAGACTATACCCCCCTTGAATGACACCAGAAGTTAAGCTAAATTTTGAAATCAATCAACTTTTCTCCATTGTACTTCATCATTCTGATCAAAAGCAAAGCGCTGTTCAGAGCTAGGTTCATATCCACATTGAACGCATATTCTGAGAGCTACGTTATATCATTCTTCATATAGTAAAGAGAGATACATTTTTGGTCATTTACACCTATATGTGCTGTGACAATATCATATGTATACTTGTAAACCAAATGGTAAAAAGGTCACACAGACAAGCCATTCAGTAAAAACTATAAGAAAAACCCAGACAAGCTAGAGTTTTCACTGTGTGATACTTTAAACCTCCTATAACGGAGGCCTGTGGAATATATGTAAATAACCCTTTAAGGCCATTAAGTGTTTTAGCTACATGCCCTCTGACTGTCCATGACTTTTTCACTTTTTAAGTCTTTATGGTTACATTCAGGCCAATAAAGCCAAACCTCACTAGCTGTGTGCTTTGTACTGCTTGACATCCATGTTTCAACCTTTTTATTGACCTTGTCAGCACAGCATAAGTAGATAGTTTTCCACTGACACATCTGCAGAGGAATACAGAAATATTTAAGATTACTTATAGGAGGACATGAACTGCTTGTGTCAGTAATTTGTATTACTAGAGCTGACAACCCTGGCAATCTAAGAAATGCAGGTTCAGCTCTGTTGTTCATTAAGCCCAAATTCTTCCCAGCTTTTGCTTTTATTGCAGTCTTAAAACTGTCTCATGTTCTTCTGAAACCAATCTTTTTTGGCATTTACTGTTTCTATATTTTCTGCAATCCCAGCAGAGATGAGTACAGTTATGCACAAACACATCAAGAAGTAGTAAGAAGTAAGAGGCTTACTTCTTTTTCCTGCCAAATTTGTATGCATTTGGCTGCAGGTTAAATATATTTTCCTCCATCTTTCTGTATTTGTCTTTGCAGCCATCTCACAGATTCTTTGCTCATGAAGACTATTTGCTGAAACATAGAACAGCACTGTACATGCTAGTTTCAGTAATCTCTGTCCTGACATCCTTTGAGTGTTTTCAGATTAGAAATTATGTGTTTCCCCTTCTAGCAATAAAAACAATTCATAGCTTGACTTAGTCAAGCTGTATATAGGTTCACTACTTCTTCTGTACATAAATCACTAGGTGCAGTTCTCAGCACATAGCCTGAGCAAAGGTCCATAAAAGGGCAAAAGACTTTATTTGTTTGCAAGTAGTTATGTCTGTTCTTTACATATCCGTCTGTCTGCTAGTTTGTCTATTTATCTAAAGTTCGCTTGCTCTACTTACATGACTTACTCATTTTATGCACATAATGATGTCCACCTATTTCCCACTTTGTCCCGTAAGTGAATCTGTCTTTCTTTTTTTTCTGGGTGAGGGGTATTTAATTGAATGTCATCTAATTTCAGGATGGTTCAACAGTGAGACTGAGATTAGCAATCAGCTGCTTTGGAGGCCACTGGCCAGAGGTCTTCATGCTGCAGTGATAGGGATTTTTTTTCTTCTATTACATTTCTTAAATACTCCTTCTGGGTAATAAACACTAAAGGAAACCAAAGCATTCATATAGTCTACTGCATTACTGTCATCATCCTGTGTACAGCATTCCCATGCTTAATACTTGGCCAAAGGATAATCCAGTCATGCCACCACCCTGCAGTACCTGAGCTACTTATTAAAACCATATAATTGGCAGTTCAACTGTATACCTTGTCCATGATCTAATGGGTCTGTTTGGATAACAGTTTTCTTTTGTGTTTTTGGCCTGCAGTTCACTGTTTTATTCTCCCAGTTAATAAAAATTATATAAAATAAAACGTATGACAATAAACAAACAGCTTTATGAAGTTGTATGGAAACTGCTGGACAAATCATCTGGCATGAATTATGTATTTCTTCAGAGGCACCTTAAAGCTAGTCAGCTCTAAAAAGACATAGGAACCATGAGTTAAGGAATCACTCTTTCTAATGCAATGGCAACAACTGCCTAAGCAAGACAAAGTCACATAACATCCTAGATGTACCAAAGCCTTATATGACTGTTAAGTCCTAGATACACAATAATCTTATGGGAGCCTTAAAAACACAGAAAATCCCACTGCTCTGTGTATTACATCCTACTACTTCAAGAAAAAAAATATACAATATATATATATATATATATATATATATATATATATATATATATATATATATATATATATATATATATGTGTGTGTGTGGGTCTAGGACTATTCACTGAAAGCACATTTCACTGAAACACATTTGACTGTGCACAATTCACTGAAAGCTCAATTCACTGAAAGCACAATTCACTGAAACACATTTCACTGAAAGTTATATATGGCCTTTTCCCCCACTGTAGTGCGACCCTGGAGTTAGAATATATAGTAAGGGAGGGGTTTCAGTGAATTGAGCTTTTAGTGAATTGTGCACAGTCAAATGTGTTTCAGTGAAATGTGCTTGGGAGGGGTGCCCCCCCACCTATTTTAAATATTTTGAACTATAAACATGGATACTTGCAATTTCAATAAATTACTCTTTTCTAAACTTAATATATATGCCCCCCGCACCCTCCCTTACTATATATATCAACTCCAGGGTTGCACTACAGTGGGGAAAAGGCCATATACTACTTTTAGTGAAATGTGTTTCAGTGAATTGTGTTTTCAGTGACTTGAACTTTCAGTGACTTGTGCACAGTCAAATGTATTTCAGTGAAATGTGCTTTCAGTGAGTAGTCCTAGACATACACACACACACACACACACACATATATATATATATATATATATATATATATATATATATATATATATATATATATATAGTTCCACTTTATAATCTTGAAATACTGAAATCTCGAATTTCAGAGTCTTGAGACCATAAATTGGAATTTTTAAAATCCCGAAACTCCATAAGCGCAAATCCGGAAATGTTGAATTTGAGGTTATAGTGTTCTGGCATTTGACGCTGGATGTAGTGTGTGCAGGATGCATCGGGAAGTGTGTGTATTTAGCTGGTATGTAAGGTAAGTGGGTACTTAGTTGGGTTTTAGATATGTGTTTGAGTGTATGTGAGTTTGTTTGGAAGTTTTATGTGTGGGTTAGGCTAGGCAGGTAAAAGTATGAGTGTTTAAGTGTTGAAAGTGGTGCTGTTTGTATATTTGTGATGTGTGTGTGTGAGGGTACTGTAGAGTGTGTAGTGGTGAGTTTGCTGCCTTTTTCTGTTTGGTGCAATGTCGGAGTTAGTATATATAAGTAAGGGGTGTGGAGGTCATAGCTCCCCATATGAGTGGTGCAGGGGGCTTGCCCCCCCTGCTTATATACAGTGTAGGATTGTTGGTTTGTGTTTTTGTGTTTATGTGTGTTTTGTGTGTTGGTTTGTTGTAGTGTGGGTTGGATGATGTATGTGTTGTGCGGTGTATGGTGTGTTTATGTTCGTGATTTTGTGTTTCACGGTTTTGGGGTTTCGGGATTTGGAACATTCGATTTTATGGTCTCAGGATACTGAAATTCGAGATTGTAAAGTGGAACCATATTTATATATATATATATATATATATATATATATATATATATATATATATATATAGTGTTTATATTACGCTGTCGAAAACTCAGACTGTTGACAGAGTAATTATCGACACGAAAATGTCGAAACCCCAGAACATCGAACACACACAAAAAAAAAAAACACCCAAACACAACACAAATTGCTCTATACAGGGGGGCAAGCCCCCCTGCACCCTCACACCCCCGCTACTTAAATATACCAAATCCAAGATCGCACTACGTTGCAGTAAACAGAAATCTCCCTTACAGAGATTTCCGTTTACATACGCAATGACTTTTGCTTTCGACATTTTGGTGCCGACAATGTCAGCTTTGATATTGTCGGCCTTCGACAGGGTGAAGCAGACCCATATATATATATATATATATATATATATATATATATATATATATATATATATATATATATATAAAATGTGTATATACGTATATGCAATAGATGTATATATATTGATAAAATATCAGCATGCTCTGTGACATAACCTCAGAGTGCCTTAGGTAAATCGGCGCCCCAAATGAAAAGGATCCATGCAAGCTATCATGGTTTATTCTTTTAACATGTTCTATCTTAGCAAGACTGTACACTGATAACTTTACAGTAAACACTCATGAGGGACCTAGATGATGTGAGGGGCATTATAGAGTTTTTTAAACAAAGTTTTTCATCCAGTGATTGCCTGAACAAAAACCTTGACCAAGAAAGAAATTTAGTTTTACTCTTCAATTTTGTTTTTTTCCTGCTTTCATTCAGTACATTTGAACTGACCCATCATAACGAAAGTAAGTTGAGGGTCTAGGGGCTTCCACACACCAGAAGTCATAAGGTTATAACATTTTTTCCCAAGCTTTTTATCCTATGATGACCTGAATAAAAATCATGATTATGAAAAAGTAATGTAATTATACTTTTTTATTTCAAGGAAGAAATAAGTTGTATCCAAGTTTTAATGCTTAAAGCTGACCAAACACTAGTTCACAATAAAATGATAAGACAAATGATCTGGAGGATACATATATCACATCTGGGAATCGTACCTGCACCATACCCCAACCTCAGAATAGATTGTCACTTGCTGTGTATCCCACATGGGGTTAAATTGGGACTAAAATTAAGGCAGAAATGCCCAGTTACATTTCAAGCTGCTGCTGCCATACTTACAGCATGCCTCCTCACCCCTGACCTCACCCAAAAGGCAGTCACTTCCTGTGTACCCTTCTGATGACTGGGACAAAACTGAACAAACAATTTAACATGACATATTTGCTGTTGACGAAGGCCCCAAGAGGTCTAGTCTACTATAAAGTAGCACAGACTTCAGAGAGAACAATCCAGAGCTTATCTGAAACAATGCTGTGTTGGTTTGTAATTTATTGATCTTTAATGTTAAAAAAAGGTGTGACTGTGAGTGATAGTGAGTAGAAGCTACTGCTCACATTTGCATGCAATGTAAAGGAATTCCAGCTTTTGTCTGACTTTCACAATTAGTGCAGTTAGAGCAACAACTAATATTTAGTTGTGTGATTTTTCTCATATAAATTGATTTAAAATCTCTTTGAATTCTCTGGTAACTGATGTTAATCATCCTTCTCTTTTAAAATTCTTTATTCACTTGAAGCTGAAAATGGATTCCTTAAATGATATGCCATTAATGATTTGCTAAAGCACAGTATCTTGTACAGTGTACTAAATTAAATGTACATTTAAAGGTAGCACCTGATAACACTGGTGATCTGTGTTCCTCATGTCAAAAGCTGGATAATTTATTTAACATTGTTAGAAGTAAATGTAAACTTACTGATGACAATTGTACTTACTCAACTGGCACAACTTGGAGAACTGTGATTCAATATATTAATTACTGGACTGATGAGATGTTAGGCAAAGAGCCAATAAAACACATTTAGGAAAGGATGTGTCTATTGTCAGTAAAGATCATTGACAACTTTGGAATTCGGGATACAAGCATTCAGCTATCTGATGATTTAGAACATATAGAAGAAAATAAAAAAAGAAAGAAAGGACAAAGTTCACAACAAATAACAACAAAGAAAAAGAAATTCTCTAGTGTCTACAAACCAAAGACAATACATATTAAAAAGGACACTGCTTAGTTATGTAACACACAGATTAACAGGGAATAATAATATTTTTTTTCTACCAGACAACCTTCAGTCTACAGAAAAAGGCATCATTTTTCCAAAAGAGAATGTAGAAAAAAATGAGGTAAGGGGAAGGCGAAAAGGAAGAAATCAAAATGGGACTTGGAAGGATTGAAGAACATTACTTAAGAAAAAAGAAGAAAGACAGAAGATGACAACATGGCTCAAGCTGTGACTATACAAAACCAGCTGGTTGAGAATTGTATGCTTGCAAATGTAGGAAGCAACAAAAACAGAGGGATTAATAAGACTAATGGTGAGGAAGATCGTTCCTTTGTAAAAATTGATACAGCAGATTTTCCTGTATTAGAAATAGAAGATTCTGGAGATCTGGTCAGAAAAAGTATTCTTGCAATTGGAGATTTGGTTATTAGAGGAACTGATGCTTACATATGCACAGATGATAATGAACATCGAAAAGTGTTATACTTGTCAGGAGCAAAAATAGAAGATGTGAGAAAGGCCTTAGAATGCCTTAATGTTAGGAAGCATGGATCTGTTTTTATTCATGTTGGTACAAATGATCTCATCCACAAGGACTCTCTGACTATTAATAGTGAACTTACAGCCCTATTAGACACTGTGGCAGCTCGTGTTATTGGGCTGCAGGACTGCAGCCCCCCCCCCCCAAGCTGTAAAAAAAAAATAAAAATAAAATATAAAATAAAATAAAATGAAAATACAAAAATAAAACAAGTCACGGATCATTGCACATGCATGGCATTTCTGGACTGCTTGTGAACCAGTCTGGAGTATGCACACAGAATCCAGACTGTCTCACCAGCAGTCTGGACTAGGAAGAGAGCATTCAGCAGCACTATCCCAGAAGTCTATGCAGTTAGACTTGAAGAGGGATGAAGTGTGTGTGTGTGTGTGTGTGTGTGTGTGTGTGTGTGTGTGTGTGTGTGTGTGTGTGTGTGTGTGTGTGTGTGTGTGTGTGTGTGTGTGTGTGTGTGTGTGTGTGTGTGTGTGTGTGTGTGTATGTAGAATTCCCCAGTTGCTATATATGGTGGCGGGTAGAAAACAGGTTTGGACCCTGTACCTTGGTCCCAGGTGGCAAGAGCCTGAATTCCCTACCCACCTCTATTTGTAAAAAAAATGCAGATTTTTCCCTCATATTTGTTATGTTCTGTTCCCCATAAAATCTGTGGTTTCTGTTTTTTTGTGTCCTTACAAAGCCAGTAATGGAGTGGTGCCATGGTTACATTATTGCCCATCAGCTACAGGTTCTCTGGTTTGATTCTTGGCTGGGATGCCTGCTCTGCTGTCCTCCCATCTTACAAAAACATGTGTCTGAAGTGTTTCTCCCTGGGCCTCTGCTGAAAATTGGCTTTTGTTCCAAGTCAGACTTTCCTGGTTAACAAATGTTAAATAAATAAAAATAACAAGCATTTGAATTTCAGACTTAATATTCTTCAGAAAGTACATGGTAACACAAAATCTTTTATTCTAGCTATTTTCTAAGTTTATAAGATGGATATTTGAAATTTGTCCCTATTTTTGGGACTGTATTCCCCCATTATTGGCTTTGTCCAGGTTTTTCGTGCTACAGTTGAGAGCTATGGTAAGAACTGAATTCACTGAATATGTCTGGGGGCCGTATCCCCCCATTACTGGCTTTGTCCAGGTGTTTTTTGCTAAGAGGTTGAGAGCTATTGTGAGAACTGAATTCACTGAATATGTTTGGGGGCTGTATTCCCTCATTTTTGGCTTTGTTCAGGTGTTTTGTGCTAAGGTTGACAGCTATAGTTTGAACTAAATTCACTAAATGGTAACCATTTAAGATTCAGTCCTCCTCTCTTTCACAAAGCAGCAGATTTGGTATAGTGGTATGTTGCTCTGACTATTTTGCACAGGGTCCTGGGTTCAAGACTTGGCAGTGAAATGTATGGTGATAACACAGCATTTTATTCTAACAACTTTCCAACATTATACAAGCAATGTTTAAAATGTGCCCCTGGTTTTTGGGCTTTTGCCCCTCCCAATAAATTTTGGCTTTTTCCAGATTTCTTGTGCTGCAAAGTTCAGAGATACAACTGAGTGTTGAGAAGATTTTAAAAGGAGCTGAGAGCTGCAGGGGAGCAAATGTTTAGTGCTGCTTATGCTGAGTTGGCTTATGTTGTTAATAGCACAATAGGTAGTGCACTTACTTTTGATGCAGAAGGCTGTGGGTTCTACTCCCACAGTAGGTAGATGCATTGCTGATACTGTACTGTGTTGCAAAGGGGGTGGATGCTACACTCCTTTTTGGCAAAGATACCTAGTAACTATGAATCTGTTATCAGTTTGCCATCCATTCCCTATTGCAATATCGCTAGCTTATCATTTTTGTAGTGTAACATAGGCAATTTATTCCTCAAGGGCAACAGGCACTTACTTTGTAGATGAAACAATGAAATATAAAGTTGTTTGCTAGCAGCAACCTCTTCATTAGTTACAGATCTCTTTAATGTGGAATTAATTAGATGGATTTTACTTCTTCAGAGATTGTGCATATTTACAGACACTGGTGGACTGTAGAAGTTTGAATAGACTTTTATGATGGAAATGTTCTGATTTGGGCAGTTTTGTCATTATTGGTGCATGCATTTTGTTTCATTGTTTACTGGAAAAATGTTCAAAGCAATAAATTTAAAATTCCCTCTAAAACTATACTGTATTGTACAAGGAATATAATTTAATACAACCAAGAAGGTGTATGAAAGAACATGTGTATGTTTCGTGTGCAAGTGTCCTGTGATTTGAAAACAGCCCAAACCCAAATGTAATCTTTATCTGCCACTGGCAAAATGTATTTTCTTTGAATGTGGGTTTCAATGCTGTTTCAATGAATGTGAGATTCAAAGGCAGAGAAGTTTTAATGCTAAGTCTGTTTTCATTGTGAGACTGCAGTGCTTTGTTTAGCAGATATCTATTAGTGTTTGCACTGTAAAATGCAAAATAAAACTTTCAAATGAAGTCCAAATCATTGCAGAAGTAAAGCAGTATGCACATTAGTGTTTATGGTAAATGGGGTGAAATAGCCAAGTAATGATTCATTGGAATGGCTGCAGGGGGGAAGCTCCATTCGACCATGATTTTGTGAAGGGTGAAGGGTAGCAAACTCAAAGACAGCCCTGGCTGAACTATACCTCTCAACTGTCTAGATTTTTTGCAGCATGAATAGATTTTTGCTTCTTATTTTTGGTTTGTTCCTCATAAAATGTTTAGTTTTCTGGCAAATCATTTAGGAATTAAGTCACTAAATAATGATAGGCACTGAGTTTCAGACTTCATAACCTTCAGAAAAATGCATGCTAAAGCAAGACTTGTTATTCTGTCAACTGTCTCAGTTTATACAAGAGCAATTTTTAGTACTTTTTATATGTTCCCCCAATATATTTGGCCTTGTCCAGATTTCCTGCATTAACAGGTTGAGAGATATTGCTTTATAGAATTAGCCATATCCAAACCTCTCAACTGTCCCTGATTTTGGCTCAAAATGTTGCACTTCCTCTAATAATCCCTCCACAAAATGGCAATTTTGGAAGAAAATGTGGAGGGTTTACAATTAATAACTAATAATCAGAGTTATAGATTACTTTTTATTTTGTCAGCTGCTCAAGTTAGCAGCACTAATATTAAAAAAGTGTCTCTTCTTTGACAGGTTCCCAGCTGTATTGTGTGGCTGTTTTATATTTTAGCATCACATTTTTGGATAATTTTTCATAAAATTGTGTTTTTTGGCAAATTAGTGGCAAATCATTAAAGACTGAAGTTAGAAAATAATGACAGACATTTCAGTTTCAGATTTCATACCCTTCAGAAAATTCATACTAATGCAAGACCTACTACTCTATTATCTTTCTAAGTCCATAAGAGCAATATTTAAAAATTGTCCTCATTTTTGAGACTTTGTCCCACTTCTATGTATGGCTTTGCCCTGATTTCTTGCTCTGAGGTTGAGAGGCATGACAAATGTGTCAGGGCCATCACAGCTGGCCAAAGACATTTCAAATTGTGACATACTTGTTGCACCCCATGTAGTGACTCTGGATGTGTACAAGCAAGGCAAGAAGCAGTTATGCAGTGTAAATGTGCAGAGTATCCCTCCATCCAAGGTAGACACAAGTAGTACAGTGGCTTTTTATCTGTCCTTGATTTTTGCAGAATGTTCTGGTTTCTGTCATATTTTTATACTGTTGATTTATGTGTATTATTATTCATAAAGTGTCTGTTGCTCTGTGTTTAAGTAGCAGTGCTTTAACGACCATCAGGTAAGCTTGTCTGAGATGGTAAAATGCAAGTAAGCTTTAATAAGCATACTGTTAAAGAATTGCCAACATTGAAAGCCTTTCTATTGTTGCCATGCAGAGAATATTTACATAACTAGATAATGTATAAGCCTTGGGTATTGAAATGCATATGGTAGTATTTGTAATAAAGGACAGGATTACATTATTTTAAGAAGATCATTACATTTGTTGGAGACTTGCAGTCATCTTTGCAGGCTTTACCTGCAAACTAAACAGAATGCCAATCTATTGTGTGTGATCCATAATCTGTGCAGTAATCCTTTAAGCAATGTATCTTGAGCTTGTTTCTTGTTTGTTTTTCATTTTTTAGTTTGATCATGTTTTCCCCATGAAACAAGTAGTTAGTTGTTTTCAGGCAGGAGGTCTTTTTTGGATAAGAAACATTTTTACAAGTGGGAGTATCGCAGAGATTGCTACTTTCAGCATGCTACTTGGCAGTTTAATAAAGCTGAATATAAATTATAATTAGAACTGCAGTGCAAGGAGAAGTGGTTTGAGATGAGTGCTGCTTGTTTTTTTTATACCTGATTTTGACTGGAATTCCAGTCATCATCTTCTTTCAGCTGTTCCCGTTAGGGGTCACCACAGCGGATCATCTGTTTCCATTTCTTCCTGTCCTCTGCATCTTGCTCTGTCATGCCAACCACCTGCATGTCCTCTCTCACCATATCCATAAACCTTATCTTAGGCCTTCCTCTTTTCTTGTTACCTGGTAGCTTCATCCTTAGTATCTTTATCCCAATATACTCAGCATCCCTCCTCAGCACATGTCTAAACCAACGTAATCTTGCTTCTCTGGCTTTGTCTCCAAACCATCCAACCTGGGCTGACCCTCTAATATACTTATTCCTAATCCTTTCCACCCTTGTCACACCCAGTGCAAATCTTAACATCTTTAACTCTGCCCCATCCAGCTCTAACTCCTGCCTTTTTGTCAATGCCACTGTCTCCAACCCATATAACATAGCTGGTCTCACTACCCTCTTGTAGACCTTTCCTTTCACTCTTACTGGTACTCGTCTGTCACAAATCACTCCTGACACTCTTCTCCACCCACTCCATCCTGCCTGTACTCTCTTCTTCACCTCTCTTCCACACTCACCATTACTCTGAACTATTGATCCCAAGTATTTAAACTCATTCCAGTAATGTAACTTTTTGTTTCCATGTAGATATTAAGTAAGCTGTCATGCAGCCAATGCATTGAAATATTTTTTTCTCTTCTACACTTTATTTTGTCTTGATTGGACTCTCATAATGATGGTTTGGCACCCAGGGCAGCGTAATTAATTAAAGTTACAGTTTTTGTGGTTTTGAGCATAGCTCCTCCCCTTTCTAGTTGGCCACACCCATTCCCATTGATCCCACCCATCCAGCTGCCTCCTGCAGCCCCCCTTTGATTTGAAATCACCAGCCACCACTGATTAGGCAGCATAGCTTGTACTGGTGTTAGGATGGATTTTTCAGACATCACATGTAGAAAAAAGAGCCAGGTCACTGTGAATGAAAAGATTTTTTGAGAAAATATTGACATGAAAAAATGTCCTGTTTAAAAAAAAGGAAATGGGTAGAGCATCCAAGCCTAATCTTGTACACATATGTGTTTAAATAGAATAGCATGCACTTGTCAAGATCAGATAAGAGAATTTTTACAGCAGATATTTTGCAATATTTGACAAACACAAGGCAGGATTTTTGCCAAGTCAAAAATTTAACAGTTCACAAAAGCAACATTTGATGCATCTCTGATAGTTGTTAATGCAAGGAACATTAATAGGTTCATAGGTTCATAGGTTGGTACTGGGCTATCTGCCCGAAGGCATATATTAGCCCAGCCACATTGTGCAGTATTCACCACCCCTTTAGTAGTTCCCTAGACCCTTGTACTAGCAGCTAGTACCCTTGGCCCCTCTCTAGTAGTGCTGTTGGTGTGATCCCTGGTGTGAACTTTCTGTTACCCATCCACTCATCAAGGTTCCTCTTGAAAAGTGATAGTGAGGGGCTCTGTCTTATGTAGATCGGGACCCTGTTCCATAGTAAGGGAAGTCTCTGCGAAGGGAATCTATCCCTCCAGCATGTTCTATTCATTTTTCTTTTGAGGTTAATATCCCTAGAACGTGTAGCTCGAGTAGATTTGGTTTTGCTAAGATGGAGCATGTTCAACAATTCTGGGTTGGACATGGCTCTGTACATTAGACAGAGATCGCCTCTGAGAAAGCTGTATGCAACAGAGAACAGTCTTAGCTCTTTCAATCATGCTGCACAGGGCAACTGTTTGAGGCCAGTAATCCTCTTGGTTAGGTACCTCTGTGGTCTCTCCAGCTGCTGGAGATGTCTAGCCAGGTACATTCCAATTGGTGCATTGTACTCAATAATGGGTCTGATGAGGGAAGAGTAGAGGGGCACCATTACATCCTTAGATCTTGATGTGAACCCTTTCGTGATCAGATGGGTCACATAGAAGGATTTTCTAACCACTTTGGCAACATGGTTATCAAAGGAAAGCTGACTATCTACTTGGGTCCCTAGATCCCTTATTTCTTCTTCAGATTTCAGGGGAAGTTTTTTTTTTATTGGAAGATTTGCTATATTACCACGTGATTGATGATGTTGTTTGTGAAACATGGTTAAAGAACAATGATTGGAAACCAGTTTTGTCAGTGTATAATTGTTTTTACTGTAACAGACATTTCAACACAACATCAGATTGTTATGACATGGATTAAAGATAGTTATGAGACCTGTGATTATTACATGTTTATTGATAACACCAGTACTGTAGATTATGTAACTGTGACAAGAAAGACATCATTGGAGCATATAACAATTGGAGTGGATAGACCACCAAAGTTGAGGGCTGATTACCTCGGAAAATGCATACATTTCTTGAATGAAACACAGGAGGGAAGAATAATAGTGGCTGGGGACTTACATTTATCAGAAGCATACTGGAATAATATTGATTCAATAAAATTAGTAAGGAAATTATTTACAAAATATGTTCATGAACAACAGCCTACCAGGGAATGGGATATACAATACATTGTTTGTGTTCCTAAAAAAATACTGTCGCTTCATTCAAGTGTTGATGTACAGTAATCATGGGGTTATAAAGGTTTATTTGTTTCTAGATAAGTCTTCCAAACTGAAATCTAAATCAATGCATAGAAGATTAATAATGGGTTATATGAAAAGAAAATGGTCACTAAGCAAAACTAATTGAGGTGATGTGTTCAGTGGAAAAACTGCAGAAGGAATGTGAAAAGTTTTGAAAAAGAAATTGTTTGAATGCAAAAAAAATAAAAAAATGTTTGACATCAGGATTTATGCACACAACTTCAGGAGGATACATTTCCACAAGAACAAGATCTTCGATTAAGGTGAGAGACAAAAAATATAAGAAATGGAAGAGGTCAAACTATGATTTTGTAAACTGAAATAAACAAGCTGAACAAACAAATTAAAAATAGTGTGACTTGATCAAGAAAAATTTGAAGAAAATGTATATAAAGATATTGAGCATAAAAGGAAAACATTTTAGATACATAAGATGTGGTAGGAGTAAATACATGTAAAATGATAAACTGTGCTTGAATTCTAAAATTTATTCTCCAACATAACAGATTATAGATATATTAACAAAATCTTATACAATGCAGTTTGGCTGCATAGAGGGGGTGATAAATTGCCCTACTGATATCCAAGTAACCTCAGAAGCTGAAATCAAATTAGATTATTTTGAAAAAGAACTATACAACTGGAACCACAAAAAGCACATGTAAGAGATGGAATTAGTAATAATGACATGAGATCACTTTGTCATGAACTTACAGTACCATTATATCTGTTATTTACTGGGTTGTATAAATATGGGGACATCCACAAGATTGGAAACATGAACATGAACTGAATTACTGCTTCATTTTTGTTTGTGACTAAGTCGAGCTAGCCCATTTCCTTCCCAAATACCACATTCAAAAAAAATCCTGCCACAATGGATGGACAGTTTCAGACCATATCTCCTGACAGCTTGATTGATATGGGCATCTTGAGGCAATGTAGCAATTGCTTTATGTATACTGATACCATTTCTAAAGCAAACACCCTGTGTGAAAGATGCAAATATACCATGGAATTGGAGTCAATTCTGTCAGGTAAAAATAAACTAGACATCAAACAGGTTTTCCACACACATGCTTCACTTCTCACACAAACCTCACCTCTCACAAAATAAGGTCATGACACATAAACCCACATATGCGTAGGTACTCACTAAAAGCCTACCAAAAGAACAAAGACCTCCCAAACACACACCACCCACACTCATCACTAAGCATAAAGAAACCACTACATGTATCAATACACACATCTGTGTCTCAACAAATAAGCTCCTAAGGCAAAACACATCAAATGTCTTGGCCATAGCCAACTCCATAGTGAGACACACAGATGTGCCAGGATCCAAAAATCATGCATGCACTCAAGTCACTCACCAAGTATCATTATGACTCTGCCATAGTCCATGCTGGGGTAAACAACAAGAGACATACCTCTATGGGCTGTATAAAGACAGACATGACAGAACTCTCTGATTATGAGTCCCAGATGGGTATCTCCCTAGCACTAAGCAGTATCCTACCCTCACCCAGGACTATGCCACAATATCAACAAAAAATGATTGCCTTCAACAATTGGCTCAGCTTCTGGTATCATTCCAGGGGTATCCAATATTTGTCAGCCTGGAAGGATGTGGTAGACAGACCTCACTGCTTTGCTAGAGATGATCTGCACTTGTCCCCCTAGACTTGTAAATAATGGCAAAGGGCCTTGCCTCCCCCATTGTGCCTTTTTTAGGTAATGTTAAAACCACAAATTTTCCAATGTAACAAAATCTAATCTAGACAAACTCAGGGTCATGCTGCTTAATGCTAGGAGTTGAAACACAAAACTGCACGCCCATGGAAGCACTCCTCACCTTGAAGGATGCTGACTTCAGTGCAGTTTCCAAGACATAGTTCAAGGCTGCTGAGAGCACTCCAGCCATGCATGGCTATAATGCCTTCCACATGTTCAGAGCTCAAAATAACCATGAAAGAACCAAAAGTGGAAGTTAATCCATTTTCATTAAAACCAAATACACTTCAAGACTGGTCAAACAGCATGACTCTCTCAAACTACTCCATGTCCAATTAACTATTGGGAAGGTACCATGTCACTGTCAGCTATAGATCCCCACCATAAACTGGGATAAGGACACTGCCTACCTCAGTTTACTAGAATCCCTTGCATACAGCCCAACACCTTAGTCATAGGAGATTTCAACTATTCTTCCACAGACCACGGGACATACATGAGCAAAAACATACTTGCCTAGAGGTTCCTGGACTTTGTTAACACAAATGCTCTAAAACAGATATTCTCTACCCCTACTAGGGGCTCTAATGTTCTGGACATAGTACTCACCAACATGGGGGAGTCACTGTACTTCCCCATGCATGATGCCCTCCCTGGTTAGGTCAGACCACAAATCAGTCTTGTTTGAAGTAACTAATGGAATTGATACTCTCGCAGGAACACAGATTATAAAAAACTTCACCAAAGCTACTAACTACATTGTACTAAGTGATGGCATATAAAGCTTCATACCACCCTAATAGCACACAACAATGGCCACTATGCAGAAGTGTATGCAAATGTTCTGTACAAACACTTAAGTGATTGTATAAACTCTGCTGTACCTGACCGGATCAAAACCAGGTCTTCCCATAAAAACAAGCCACCATGCTGGACTTCAAGTGTAAACAGATTTTGTAACAAGAGGAAGAAACTATTGTCCAAAAGTGAGAGGGATATCACTCTGCAGAGGAACAGTTCACTCCTAAGCCTAAACAGGAAAATCAGAAATCTTGTAATGTCTTCTAAAGCAAATTACAAAACTAAAATCACATCCTTAGCCAAGGATAATCATAAGGAATTCTTTAATTATGTCCAAAGTCTAAAAAGGAACACCCAGCTATGTGCTGAACTGGTTGTAAATGGGATCACTAGTACTACAGCAAAAGATATCGCCAACCTGCTGACAGATTCAGTGTAAACTTTACTCCCCCTATCCCCACCTACTATATCCCAAAGCATACCTGACACCAGTCCTCTGCCTAGTATCTCTAGAAAACAAGTCATCTCTGCACTCACCAAGACCAAAAACACAGCCTCAGTGGGACTAGATAATATCCCAGATTGCTTATTAAATAATCTAAAACAAGACCTAGCGGACCCACTTGGCAATCTCTTTAATCATAACTTGTCATAGCTTGAGAACTGTCTGTGTTACTGCAGAATGGAGAACAGCAACAGTAACCCCCCTGCACAAAAGGAGGGGCAACAACTGGCCCAGAGGCCACCTGCATACAATATGCAGATGACTCGACCTTGATCTGTACTGCCCCCACCCCAGCAAATCTTACTGAAATAACCCAAAGCACCTTCAAGAAGGTTGAAAATTGGCTACTAAACCAACACCTAATACTAAATCCCAACAAAACTAAGTTACTTCTCTTTACCCCAACATATAGGACCACCTCACCACAGTTCAATATAACAGCTAATAATGGTACTATCATCTCCCCAGCAACCCAAACTAAACTGTTAGGTGTCAAGATTGACAACAACCTCAGGTTTGATGTACACATCAATCAAACTATAAAAACTACCAATAAAAAACTTGGTAGTCTATACAGGATCAAATCATTCCTCACCCCGCAAGTTAGAATTACAATTGCACGCTCCCATCTCCTATCTACCCTTCTCTATGCCTCCCCTCTCTTCTCACACCTGAATAAAACCAACCTTAAAAAACTGTCATCATGCTACAACCACATTGTCAGATTTGCAACTGGCTCACCCTACCGTACCCACCACTGCCAGAACCTGAAACTCCTGAACTGGATGGAACTACCCTACCTTCTACATCTTAACCAGCTCAAAATTGCCCATAAAATCCTCCACCATCCGGACACCACCCCAGCCCTAAGAAACATAATCTGCCCCTGCAGCAACAATCATGCACTCCGCTCATCCACCAAGCTCCAAGTACTTACAATCAAATCCAACCATACTGCAGGTGACTCCCTCTTCGCCAACTCTGTCGGTAAAAACTGGAACTCACTACCTGCTGACATTACCCTAGAGTCTTCACCAACCATATTTAAACATAAACTTAAAAGTCACCTCATATCACACTGGATATGTCCCTGCACCAACCCGGATTAAGACCCCACACATCCCCCCACCTCACTGTGCTCATTTAAACAATGAGATACTTTTTGTCAGCAACTCTAGGTATTGTTCGTGTACATATTTTTTTTTTTCTTAAACCACAGGTGATATGTTATCTTTAACAATTACTTTTATTAAAAAATAAGCCTCAGGCATCACTCAAGGATGCATGTACTATGTCTATAATCAAACTGTATGTTACCTCAATTACTGATTATCTATGTACTATGTCTACAATCATCTTGCATGTAACCTCAAGTAGTTGATCACCTATTTTGTATGCCTATAACTTAATCTATATGTAACTTTGGAGGTTTTCTCCCCGGGACTCTGCTGAAAATGGACATGTATCCAGCCGGACCATCCCAGTTAACAAATGTAAAATAAATAAAATAAAATAAAAATACTGATTGTTTAAGCAAATGAATCCCCACTCATCAGTTACAGACACAGTGTCTTTTGGCTATGTAATATTTAATATCCAACGCTGTCCATACAAACAGTTTGCCACAACTTAAAGTATTCCAATCAAGTTGCTACATGCAAATCTCAACGCCAAAACATTTTGTCAAAAAATATCTGATCACTGCCAGAGTTATTGTAAAAACAGTATTAGCACTTATCTCATCATGCCATTCTCTCTCAGACATCAATTATCCACACATCACAAATCCAAAACTATTGCCAAAACGTTAGTATCTGGTGGATCACTGCCAGCATTACTCCCCACAGCTGGTATGCCACTCATTGATCTCTGCACAGAAATCCATCTGTGACTTTCTTAAATGCCATAACAGAAAAAAAAGAAAAGAAAAAGAAATCTCCTTTCAGGCACCTTCCTGCACCTTCATGCCTTCATGCAAATGAGCCTACAAATGAATAGTTTGTGGTCACGTCTTTACTCTCGTAGCCTCGTAAAGTTTAAATGTCATATCACAGTAACTGGAGTACTGCCTTTCTACAGCACCTGCTATGTTGCAGGTGCATTTTCTTTTAGTACAGGAACTTTATTTATTTTTTAGAGCAAAGAAATCTTACTCTAAAAAATAAATAAATAAACAGAAACAGCGGTCCTACAAAACCCCTACAACTCAGCACCCTAGGTGGTTGCATATTTGTCTATGTGTAAGGCCCTGCCTCAGAGCATGCAACTGAAAAATAAAGTTTTTTGAAGGGGAGCAAGGCTCTCTGCACCCCTATATGAGTGTCTGTGCCCCCCACACTACTTAAATATGCCAAATCTGACATCACACAATAAGGAAAGGATCTATTCCTCCACCTTGGTATTATAGTAATCTCAGACTAAAGTTGATCAGCTTTCCTGTCAATCAAATTAAGTAGGCAGGAGAGCTATCAGCCTTTAACCAGTCTCCCTATTTAACCAGGTCCATAGATAGATAGATATAGATGCAGATCTATTTAATAGATTTCAAAAATTTTCAAAGGTCACTAAGCATTATGAGCATTTACACCCTGACAGTATCCTCTCACTTGCGATACCTCCATCCTCCAGGAAGGACATACCATTAATCTCAGAGTAAATTGTGACACTCATCTAGTCACCTGGGCTAAATTTAGAAGAAGATAGTGAGCCACACTGCTTAATATTCCTACCTCATTTTTCACAAAGTAGGTATCTTGAAATGGCATAGACTAAACTGATTAAAACAGCCTACACCTCTCTACTTCTGACCTGCTGTAAGAGTAAAGAACATATATGTTCTTGTTACTGTTTCATAAGAAGCATATCTGAATTGTGAATGCAATGTTTCCTTTCTTATTATGGTAACTGACAGTGAGTGAAATGTCCCAGTCTTATGTCACAGGGGAATGAAGCCTTTACTTTGACGCAGGAGCAGATATTGACCCCCCCCCCCAAATTAAAGTCAGTACTGACAACTGAAATTACCTAGAATATAGCAAAACTTTCCACTTTTTTTGTACAAAGGATTCTTCATCAGCACCCCACCATATCCCCCAAGCACATCATTGCATAATTATCTATCTTAACCCCCCCCCCCCGTTCTACTTCAAACTCAGTTTTCCACACTTTGCAGTAAGTTGCTTACCTTAACTGCCTCCCTCACTTACTTTTTTCAGCCTGACTTTCACAATTAAAACCATCACACAAACGTTCAATTATTTTGCAAAGCATGCTCTGGAGCAATCTATCCATCCATGAGAAGCAGATTCCATCCCTAACATTATTATAGCAATAACCCACACCTGGGTGTGGGTAATGCTGGATTTACCCATGGTTGGTGTGGTTTGGTCATGAGGGCGAAGCCCGTGTGGCCAAACAAAGCCAACCGTGGGTAAATCCAGCATTACCCACACCCAGAAGTGGGTTATTGCTAATATACAATGATATTATTTAAGAAAAAAATAATTACTTTTCTTAAATAATGGCATTGTATAATGCCTCCGTGCTGCCCTTCCGCAGCTGTCTGGTATTCCGCGGCAGTTCTGATGTACTGCACATGCATATGCTTATGCAGAACATCAGAGCTGTGGGCAAAAGCAAGGGAGAAAGCAAGATCTCCGTTGCTTTTTAAAAATTGTTTTGCTATGTTAAATGGGTTTAACATAGCGAGACAGCTTTAAAAAGCAACAGAGAATCTCCGTTGCTTTGTTTAAAGCTGTCTCACTGTGTTAAACTCGTTTAACGAGACAGTGTGAAGCAATGGAGATCTTACATTCTCCGTTGCTGTAAAGAAAGAGTTATAGTAATGGAAAAAGTCCAGGCGACCAGACCCTTTTCCATTACTGTAACTCTGATTTACAACGTGCACGCTGACCAATCAGCATGCAGGTTTTTGAATATTAATAAGGGGTCATTGTATAATTAAGCTTTACCTTGACTAATGGATGGAAAATCAGAAATTCACCCTAAGTCTGGGCCCCGTGTCTCTGATAGGCAGAAACAGACAGGAATAACCAAACTAACATATCCCACACACATAACCTCTAGAAACTTCCTAACTAACATAACCCCTCCAAATAAATGCCCAATACATGGGGACACAAGTAGGTCAGTTTGTATGGCTAGGCTTATAAAGGCCCTGTTGATCATTAGTCTAGTAATTGTCTATGAACATATAAACATGTAGATGTAGTTTATTCCAGAATTTTTGGAAGTCACTGAGTTGGACTCAAAAATTTGTGTGGTCAGTTCTAAGTATAAGGGAATGATTACCTCAGTGGTACTGTTGCTGTGAACTGGGTAATGTCCTTCAGTACTGACATTTTTCTTGGGGATTTTGAAGTTATTCAACACTCCACTGTAGATATGTCACTGAAGTAATGACCTTAATGAACACTGCTGCTCTGCAAAGCACACACTGCTTTGTAGAGTTGCTATAGGGTTTCTGGACTCACTTTAACTTTCAATATTGTCTTCCCCCCCCTCACATTGGTCATCATTGTAAGAATAAGGCAATTAGCTATGCTAAAGAACAGAATCTCCTGACAGCCATTGTCATCTGATGGATAAAAGAGAAGGCATTATCAACCCAGGTTCCTAGGTCCATCACTGCATTTCCATTTGACAAAGATGTATTACCTATACAATAAGAATAATGGAGGGACTGAATGTCAAACATGATGACACTACACTTTTGAGCATTTAGGTTGAGCCCATTGTTAATACTGTTTACTAAGGTGAGTTTATTCTGGAACATATGGGTGTTGGAGTATGATCTGAAAACAATCCCAGTTTGCAGTCATCTGCAAACTTTGCTGGCCAGAGGTCTTGGTTCATTGCTTGGAGATCTGAGAAGTAAATGCATAAGAACTGACATCCCAGCACCAAGCTCAGAGAGAAAATTCTGGTTACTTTCACACTTTATGATGAGGTATCTGCAACTTGCCCTGGGTAAGTTCCATCTTTCAGCCAGTTTAGTCTCCATCTTACTGCATATGAGTTGATTTTTAAAGTATTCAGCTTCTGCATGATGCTAGCATGGCAATTTGTGTCAAAGGCATTGGCTGGATCAAGATACATCACATTTACCCCTTGGCCACCATCTATAGCCTCAGAAACCCTTTTGAAGAAGTTTGCCAATTTCATTAGACAGGGTCCAGCCTTTGCAAAGCCAAACTATTGGGGGTCAAGGCTAATAACAAGCTTGTTGCCTCAGTTGTTTATGAGGTCATTATAATACAATTCATGGCTTTGCAGACGAGGCGTGTAACACTGAGAGATCTGTAATCACCTAGGTCATTTATAAGGTCTTACTTGCAGGGGGGCATCAACACTGCAGTGTGCCACTCAGTGGGGACAAAACCATTCCTAAACTTTTTAGCCTAGTAACTTAAGTTAAAAAATTTAGGAATGCATCTATAAAGGCATGTTTAAAACTATTAATTAAGCAAGTAGGTTTATTGTCAGATCTACTACAGGAAACATTTTGGTCTCTGCTAGCACTTTCAGTAAACACTCTGTGTTAATTGAAGGATTAGGGTATTCAGGTATTTAGGGCTTTGGATAGAAGTGTCGGGATAAATCGGCATAACTTTTTGGAAGTATATTGGCAATGTCTACTAGGTAAGAATAGAAGGTGTCATTATTTATAAGTTCAGAGCTATGTAGGATATCTTTCCTTAGTTTACTAACATAGTTACTGAAGGATTTATAATTACCTTTGGTGACAGAGGTCTGCCTAAGTGTATGGTTTCCTTTAGTAGGCCAGATAGTGCTCTGCATTTTTTTATAATGCTTTTAATATCATCCTTGAAAAGATATGTTTTTGATTTACTAAATAATGTAGGGAATTTCTTTTGTTGTACAGTTTATTTATATTGGTGGACCACCAGAGCGGTTTGTTTTTGAATTTCCCATTATAGTTGGGTAATAACTGCTAGCTCTATGTTTTTTTAAATAGGTGCAGATTTCCCTGGTGAATCTTGCTGTTGTATCATGGACAGAGGAGTTAAGTTACAAGTGAATTTGATATTTTCTCACAGAATAGTTTAGGCTAGTATGTTTGCAGAGCTTATATCTAGTGAGTTAATGCTGAGTCCTCTAGTAGGTTTATTTAACAGCTGCTCAAAAAATGTTGTTTACTAAGTCTAAAAATTTCTGAGCATATCCTAAATTGGAGGTATAGGTATTCCAGTTTATTGAAGAGTTGTTAAAGTCACCCAAATAATGGAGCTTTTGATAATGTGAAATCATTTAGGACACTGAAGAATCGTACATGCTTATCAAGGGACAAAGAAGGTGTTCTGTAAAAAGTTATTACTTGAAAACTAATCCTGTTTAGAGTGAACTATAGTTTAGTGAGTTCAGTTTGAGGGGGTCTATGGATCTGCCTGAAGGTAATATGTTCCCATGACAAAAATAGAGACCCCACCAAAGTCATCATTGGGTCTGAAGGCATGAAAAGTGCACATCCCTGGTTCCTAAGGAATTCCCTCATTACATGTAAACTAAGTCTCGGTAATAATGCAGACACTGATGTTTTGTACAAGTGCATCTAGATCAGGTAAATTAACGTTTAGACTTCTGGTATTGAAGAGAGCCACCTTCGTGTGATCCAGGTTTGAGACTGCTATGTTAATGATTCGGGAATATCTATCAACTGGACTCTGCTTACAAAAGGCACTAGGGGCAGTAAGGCTTTAGCCAGTATATGGAAGCCTGGAAATGAGAGGTGCAGGCCATTATTAGTGAAGCAAGGTGAACTGTCAAGCATCTCGTCCCAAGCTGACATATACTGTATCTCTCTGGAATGACAGTTATTTTCAACCAAATATTGAAGCCAATTAGCTTTTATTTGTATCTAGTCATCATATGAGGTAAAAGAAGGGCTATACTTAGTGTCTTTCCTGCATTTGTGACTTGCATGAAAAGATCTGACGCGTATCTCTACATGCCCCCCATGTCCCATATTACTCACTCCAGAATGCACCACTACCATATCATAGTAATATTTGTTAGGAATTAGATTCCTTAGAGCCTTTGTAATATTAGAGGCAGAGATCTTGGTTCCTAATAGGCAAGTCACTATAGCCATTTCCTTGTCCAGCTTTGTGAATGATGAGTATGTGTGTGCCTGACAGTCAAACTATCTATCACTAAAACATTTCTGTTGCTGATGTGGTTCAATGTGAGTATCTTTGCTCAGGATGGCTCTTTTCTGGGAGGCATGAATGAGTGGATATTGATAGCCCGTTTTCTTTTTTTTTCTGTTGAAGATTAATCTTCTTATCTTGGTTTTTGGAGTGATTCTTTTACAGCCTCAGCATAAGACACATTGATGTGATTATGAAGGCTTGTCGTAGAGGTGTTTGAAGCTCACAAGGAACATTTATGGCTGAGAGGGAAGCCATCAGATTAACTAGGCATTTATATCTCCCACAGATGGAATTATTAGAGCTGAGTTTAAGTTTGTTATCTGTGAGCAAAAGGCAGTGTCTATAATGTCTTATTAAATCCAATGATAAAATGCTGGCAACAGAGGTTAAATATGAAGGTTGACCTTCCATCTTCTCAAGCACTTACGTGTTTTGATGAGTAAAATAAATGCACATACCAGTGATTGGTAGTTTTGTTTCAGATAATGCAGATTTTAAAAGGAAGACGGAAATATTGGATTAATACTTCTAGGTACTGCATTTCACAATAAGCATGTATGATGATGTGAAAGAACTTTAGCAGTCAAAGTGAAGGTAATCCCAGTTTGATCTTCTTTTGCTCACTGGTAGTAGGAGATGAGATGAGGCAGAGCTTCCAAGAACACATTTACTGTAAGGGCAGACAGCTCAAAGACACCAAGTTTAAATGTGCAACACAGATGGGTTTGGGGAACACTCAGTATTCATGGTCTATGGAGTAAAATGAGACAGGCAAATGTATTTAAATACCTTAGAGGAATGACTTCTCATTTGTACTTACTGTATGGACAACAGCAAATAAAAAACTGAGGAGGAAAGAACTGTGTGATTAAAGCAATTTATGGGGCAGAAAACAAAAAATGCACTGGGTTTTAGAATGCAACAAAAACAAGATGTGAGCCTGGGAAAAATCTTCAGACACTTACCTCTATTGTTGAATTCCCTGCAACTATCTCAAATCAGCAGCAGCTTAAACAAAAATAACAAGAACAGGGTGGGAGGCAGGGAAAATTATTCAGATACATGCTCTGATATTTTCACCAAAAAAGGAAAGAAACAATATTTTCAGCTCTGCTTAAATGTATTTAAGCTACATTTATAGTGACCTGTGTGTTGATTCTTTTTCTGTACTTTTCTGTTTTTTCCATGTTTTAGCCAAAAAAGTTATCTGTTTGTATTTTTGCAGTTAGTCTTGTAGCTTCATTTGCACTTGAAAAAAGACTGACCCCGGGATTCATGAAGCTCGGCGCAAGGTCGGCGTAAGGCCTGCGCCGGCGGTGCATGGAATAGCCGGCACAGTAGCGCCATATACATATTAATGAGAGTGCACCAGAATCACAGACACGTGCGTAGTGTACGTGAGCGAGCCCAGGTAGGATGCGTCTGGAGGCGTGTCTAAGCCGGCATGAGGTGAGCAACCTAATGTGCTGACAGCCACGGTCCGCCCACAATAGTAATGGCAGCAGCCAGGTCCTGTGCAGAATGAAACGCACGTACAGTATGCAACATAGTCCCCGTCCCAAATTAACGGAGAAGCAAATAGAAGCCACGAAGGCATAAGTGTACCCGTCCAAGGAGCAAAGGATACGCATAAGACCGCGTTCGTCCCGCAATGCACCATCAGTGTTTACACTCAGAGAAGGTGTACAGCCGCATGTCAGCGCCGCACCGACATAGGAGCAGCAACTAAGGTCACCACCTGTCCCACTTTGGTTGTGGCAGTCTCTCCATGGCCAGTTGTGTCCCGAAAAACGATTAGAAATGGCTGATGTGCTACGATTGTAGGACACAATGATATCCCGTATTTAATGTAATGGTAGCATGAATTGGTTATTTCTGTAACAGAAATGCCTAAATGACACAAGAAACAGAATAAGCAAGCAAATTGCCACAACAATAAGCTTATTATTTAGGCAAACAAGTGAAGTTCTATGCTATATAGTGACCGTTTGTATGTGTCGGCCTGTAAAGTCAGATGTGAGTCCCGGAAATATCCCAGATCGGAAACTGTAAAAGGTGGAAACCCCAGTAGTGACATGGCCATGGTCACCAGGGTTACCTGCTGTCCGAATGTGCCATGGACAGTCCCTGATTGGACAGTTGTGTCCCTGCAACAATCGTAAAAATGGAAAATGACCTCCGATCCCCTGTCAAGAAAATTCACGCAATATACATGTAATAGTAGCATAAAACATATACATTACGATATGAAACACAGACATGGCATAAGAAAATAAATAAGGAACCCAAATGCTTACAGAATAAGCTTATAGTATGGCAAACAAGTGAAGATCTGTCAACCGCACTAGCCGTGGGTATGTGTAGTCCTGCAAATCCCGAAGTTTCCACATAACATGCCCCACTATGGGCACTGGAAAAGGTGCCAACCATAATGGTCACAAGCAGTAGTGAGAGTACATAGCTGGGTAGCTGTGTTCACATAACAACAGTAAGGAAGCAAGATACCTCAAACACAGGCAAACATGTGCATAGCAACATATCCCACACCCAGCAACGTGTCTGTTGCATACACTGGATGGCGTATGATGAAGTGTAATATCCAGAAGCAGAACCCATGCATTCGGATGTACTACACAATAGCCTCATTGTACATGTCAGTCCCACCCATGTATACCTCTGCACCCAAACCTGCTAGCATCCGTGTGCAGCTATACAACCACACACAATGTGCATACCTGAACTGTGGTAAGATGTTTGTGTTAGGCAATGCCACGCGGGCAAATACGTACCCCACATGTCACCAACCCACCGCAGGTACAGATATGTAAATGGCTGCATGTGAATGTGTCAGCAGAATGTGTACATCCCGCATGTAGTATGTACCCGTCCAAACCATCTAGGTTTGCATACGACACGGTGCACATAACTGTACACATGTGGACAAGTCGGGTCGTTGGACCACCGCATCGATGATTATCTATGCAGTGAAGTCGATCACATATAGCGGAACAGGTGCCTACCAAACAGGATGTCCTAACAGGGTGCTACAGGCAAAGAAGGGGAAGCTGGGACATCACATGTGGAGATTAGCGTAGCTGGACGGACAAATACACACGGTCAAGGTAAAGGACGGAACAACATGCATATGGCCGGATGGATGTTGTTCGTAAAATATATAGAAACACATATGAAGTTCCAGTTTACACTCGAAATACTATATAATGCATTGAATTGTACCATACAATATGGCAGTAGAACTAAGCCTGCATGTAATTGGTGAAGCTAAGCTGTACTGTGATGGAATTCTGAACCTGGCAGTAAGCAGTACAGCAGGCTCATGTCTGTCATCATTAATAATTTGCTGGGTTACAGAACAATAAATGTATGTACATGCATAACAGCACTCCTTCCCCAGAGGAGGATGGCCTTGTGAGCTCTATCGAAGATAGCAGTACAACTCCTTACCAGAGAGACAAAGCAACGTATTAAGAAATTAACTGTCCACTGTATCGTAACAGTCTAGGGTCCTTGAAACAGCTACAATCACAAAAGGATACTGTAATGTACAAGGTGCCTTGCAAGGCTGTGTTATTCCCATGGGAAAACATTTTAAAAGCACGACCCCAGCACCCACGTATGTATAGACTATTGCGGACCATAGTGATGGAAATGCCCTGTGACCGACCACGCCAGTAAGGTGGGCAAAAGCTGATTGTAAACACTATATAAAGAAACTGCTTACTGTAAAGAGTCAGACAAAAGTCTCATACTTGGACTGTATATTATTTAGCCTGCCTGTGTACACTACTAAAACTTTCCGAACCCGAGCCTCCTGTGTTATCGGCTGTCACTTAGAAAAGCCTACTGATAACTACAGTCTGGTTGTAACAACTTATTTCACATTGTGATCCTTGTAATCCGGAATTCCCTTGGTAAGCTACAGGTCAGAGTACATGGCTGGTTAGACATGTACGCTGGAGAATATGCATAAATGGTTCTGCTTGAATGAAAAGACCTCCGACTGAATTGTTGTGTGTAAAGAGGCTGTTTACTGTCTGATCTGTGGCTGAAAAGCGGAAAGTGGATCCCAAGAAGAAAACGTGCAGCCGTAAACAGGAGGCCCAGGTAAGGAGTGTCTGCCTTTGTGTGTGTATTGTAGATCAGGGACCAGACTACATTGTGTTTCTGTTAACAGTAGTGATATCGGGTCGAAGACCTACCCACATACTGTTAAATCTGAACATAGGTCAGGGGAACACACAGCAGGGTAAATAGTGATTGTAGACACTACAGTGGATACAGGGAAGGAGACACACGTGGTATGACAGAAGGGTACGTAGCAGTCGTGTAGAGGATTTGGGAGATTATTGAAGCAACACATCATGTGATCCGCGTTTGACGGGAGACGTGAAGAATATGCAATCGCAGAGAGCACATAATGTGAGTTACGCAGCAAAATGGGGTAATAAATATGACATTGATGGTATATTACGCAAAATTTCGTTACTGAAACATTGTAATCCCTGAAAATTTGATGCATATGTTCCAAGGTAAACACCTGTTCCACCCTGAGAGGGATAGTCCCTCTCTGGCCAGCCGTGTCCTGTAAACAAACCGAACAAATGTCAAATGTCCTGATATCTCAGGACAAACATTTCCCAGATATATATCAAAATGGTAGCATAAAACAGTAAATTTGTATGTGGAACAGCAAAATATAATAATAAACAGAATAAGCAACTGAAATGCTACAACAATTGGTTGCTCTCCTGGCAAAATGTGAATTCCTGTCCTATGTACTGGCCGTGGGTATGCATTTTCCAGGCAAATTACACGTTCCGAACACTAATGTCCCACATTGTGCATTGGAAAAGGTGGCAGCCCAAAGATGTGCAGGCGACAAAACAGCGACAATTGGGTATCCGTCATGCACATCGGTGGACTGAGGTAGTGTACCGAAGGGAATAGAACACTACAAATGGCTAAGCATCAGACCCCCACAGAGAAGATCATAATACAGTAGTACCGATAGCCCCCCCCCCCACAACCCCCTACCACCTCCGATACCACATCCAGGATATTAAGCGGGAGGGCAGGCAAGTCCCCACACGTTATCCTGTGGCAACAGAGGTAGCACAACGAACAAATGTAATAGAAGCTATTGAAACCACATCCCGAACACGTAACATACCTAGGGACACCCGAGTAAGAACACAGTACTAAAACAGAGTGAGGATATCTGTCAATTAATTGAAGTACCGAACCCTCATGCAGGACAGGAAGGCCAGGATCCAACCCCCGTAGCGTATAGACCGTGGACACCAGAAGATATCTGCAAAGTCATAGAGGGAATTCCCCATCCACAAAGTAATCGCTATTCACCATGCAATACCCCTGTATCTCCTGATCGGAAACCAAAAGGTGAATGGCGGATGGTACAGTATGTACAAGCTGTAAATCATGTAAGAATACTTAGGGTAGCGTTGGTGCCAGACCCACACACTATATTCAATGCTATGAACATGCCACAGAAGTATCTTACCGTGGTACATATAAGCTATGCTTACTTTGCAATACCTATACATCCACATAGTCCGTATTGCTTTGCATGTACAGTCAGGGTGACAGATACAGCCATACCCGGCTATCGCGGGGCTACTGTGAAAGTACAACGATATTCTCACAGGGATGGCTAGCTACATTCGGTGTTAACTCCACCCGGGCCAGTCAAGTTCTACTTTATTTGGATGATATTCTGCTTGCGGCCCCTACCCAGCAGCAATGTATGGAAGATACAATAGCATTATTGAGATAATCAGCAGAACAGGGACATAAAGTAAGCAAGCATAAATTGCAACTACAGAGAATACAGGTCAATTACCTGGCATATCTGGTATCCAAGTAGGGTAGAACATCACATGACGATAGGAAGGTAGCAATATAATAAGCACCCAAGCCAACTAACAAGAAGGGAATGATGTCGTGTCTGGGCCGACTAACACTTGTTAAATCTGGATACCAAACAATGCTGTGGAATCCGCTGTATTGTTTGCCTTAACCTTTAATACACCTATGGCAGCACAACACATAGTACACCGGATTACAGTAGCAGAAACAGCGTTCTGCAGACTAGAACGATTGATAGCCTCAACAGCTGTAGTAGGTCTCGTGAATAATCACAACACATGTTGTCAGACCATAGATTGTAAGCGGAGATATGTGACGTCAGTCTTGATGCAACAGCAGGGAAGTAAGCAACGCTAAATAGCTGACTACTCATTGCAGTTGGACACTGTGGCATGGTCAGTGCCACACATTGTGTACAGGCAGTTGTTGTAGCACCCATGGCAGTACAGGCCCCGGCCGTAATGTTACTAGACCACCCTCTCACTGTGAGAATGTCTCATGCAGTTGCGATCAATCTGCTGCAAGAGAAGATAGCATTCCTGACCCGTGCTAGACATTTGTCATGTTTGACCATACCACTGAGTCAACCTCACATGGTGATTGAACGTTGTACAACATTAAACCTATCAACGTCACGTCCGACACCTGTGTATGGCACACCACACAGTCGCCTATACGAAATGGATTAAATAACTACACACAGACATGATAACACTGATATACCCTTAGATGATGCAGAGGTGACAGTTAATGTACGGATCATGTAGACAGAGTCCTACAGGAACGAATGAAGTAGTTTATGCAGTAGTTATTGATAATGACATTGTAGACGGCCATAAC
>NC_056744.1:44797536-44804334 GCF_019279795.1 Protopterus annectens | reverse complement strand
TTCATTTTTACATTATACTGCACTTCTCTCCCCATAAGTAGAATTATTTGTAAAAATTAGCTCTTTGTATTTGAACCATGTCTGGGTCCTTAGCCTTGTAAATTCATTTGCATTTGTGGCAGAACTATAATCTACTGCCAGATACGAGCCTCATTTAGTCATTTATTAACATATTTTTCAATAAACTGTGTTACCAGTAAATTTCAGCATAGTCTGGTACCTTATGCTGTGGTAGAATTGCAATAGTGGGAGTGTTGTATATTCTGCTCCAGGTTTCATGCTTCAATCCTTTTAGAGCTGTTGATATACTAGTTTTGTTGCTAGAGTCTTATATTCATTAAGCTAAGGTTTCTGAAATTCTATCCTACCTGGGGCTGTTGACCTGTAGCTCAGAGTCATAGGATTAGAGCTGTAATATAGGCTTTATTTGATTGGATCCCTCTCTATATAGACTGCTATATTCAGCATACATCTATACCCACACAGCATCTTTTATGCAAGACTTAGAGAGGTGTGAAAAGCATGAACAGTAAGAAACAAGATTTTCATCAAATAGGGAAGAAAAATGTTTTTTTTATTTTTTTTAGCTCCCTCTCTAGATAACCTGTTTCTTGCAGCTTGGAAGGGCTGTGTTTCTGGCCTCCACCTTATGGTAATCATTTTCAAAGCCAATACTCTCCCCTTCATTGCTATTGACAGGAACTACAATATGAAGTGAGAAAAAAAACAGGGTTATTGCATATTTAGAAAGAAAGTCAGAGGAGAGAACTAGATTGAATAAAGGAAGTGAGTGAAGAGGGGAGAGTAAGGAGGCATAAGGTATTAATAGGTACTTGTTCATATTTAAGGATACAGTTTATCTTGGGGTTGAGCAAGAAAACAGTGACATTTTGGCTAGGAAGTCTTTCAGAATGGTTTTAAAGGACTGAGGGAGGGTATTGACCTGATGGATACAGGTAAGGAGTTAAAGGCCTTAGCAACATGGTATGAGTACACACTAGGCTCAGAGCATTTCATGTATTTTTGGACAGACAGGAGATTTTGATATTTGGATCTTAATAACCAATTGAGAACATAGTTGTGTAGAATGATATCTAGTGCTGGACAAGTAGATAGATGCTGGACAATTTTATAAGTGGTAAGAAACTGTGTATATGTTAGTTAACAGGGTAGTTCTAACCACTTTAGGCTTTTTAGTGCTATACAGTGGTGGATCCTGAAAGGGGTATTTGCTTCAAATTTAATTACTTTATTACAGAATTGTTCAAGTTTTGATTTTTGTGATTCCTGGAGGTTACTAATGATGGGAGCACCATAAAGTAGGGAGGGTAGGATGTAACTACTGGCAAGTGTTGTTGCAGTGGTAAAAATATTTTTGGCCCTGTAAAGTAACACTATTTTTTGTTGATTTTTATGTAATTATAAGCAGGTTGAATTTAAGATCATTCAATATCATCCCTAATAATTTGCTATGAGAAGTGACTTTAATGGTTATTTTATTAAGAGTGATGATTTTAAATGTAGTTGTTTCAACAAAAGGATTTGAGGAAAAATATTTTATTTTTGGGGGGAAGGGGTAGAGCATGAGTTGTGAGTTACAAAGCCATGTTTCAGTTGCTGTTAAAGTTTTGTGAATAATTCTTTGGGAGATGTGCAGTTGTCTGACATACATATGCGTGTGGAGTCATCAGTGTATTGTATTAGGGAGACCTGTTGTGTGGATATGTGGTGAGTGCTTTTGAGAATGTTAAACAGGAAGAGACCAAGGATAGAGCCTTGTGGTACACTGGTGGTGACTGGAAGGAGTGGAGAGAGGGAAGAATGCCATTTTACTGACTGATACCTGCTGGACAAGTAGCTTTTGAACCATAGAAGTGTGGGCAGAGATTGACTTAGTGAGGGCATTTGAAGTAGATGTTTGCTGTGTCAAACTGTTTCAAAAGCTTTAGACATGTCTAGAAATAAGGAGGATACCAGTTTTTCATTATTTCTAGCTTTCTTAACAGTATCTACGATGGTTAGAAGTACAGTGTTAGTACTATGGGTGGGACAGAAGCCATGTTGTGTGGGAGATGGGATATCTTCCTGCAGGAGATAGTTTAACAATTGTTTTTGAATACATTTTAAAAGTATTTTAGAGAGGGATGATAAGATTTCTAAAAGCCTAAAGTTATTAATGTCTGCTGAATTTCCTCTTTTGTGTAGAGGGATGATGTCGTGATTCTTTCCAGAGAGAGGGAATATAGGATTCCTGGACTGATTTATTGATAAAGATGGAGCTAGGTCAAGCAATGCTGTTGGCTATTTTAAGGTACACAATTTAAAGGTTATCAGCTGAAGTAGAGCATAGTTTGAGTATTTTCTAAGAGTAGTTTTATGTAGGATGTGGACATAGGTTTGAAGATAAAAGTGGATGTGGTGACGTGGGTTTTAGTCAGAGTTGGGATTATATGCTGAGGAATTCTTGGTTAGGGACTCTGTATTATCTATGAATACGTTTGTATTATTTAAGTTGTTTTGTGGTAATATTACACTCTCAAAAAAATCTTTTTTTGATTTTACATTAAGAGAACTGGGATAGTACATCTAGTGGCAGTAGGTAGTGAGCTTGTCTATCTGAGTTGAGAAACACATAAGAAAGCTGTAAGCATATCCATTTTATTGGCCGTAGGACTTAGATGGCCATTTTCCTTTGTTTTAAGTGCCTTTAAAAAGTTGGACCATTTGTGCACTGCTGTCCATTATGTAGTGGTGGCTAGTAGTGCCCTGACTAGACACATACAAACCAAATTTTTCCTATAAAACATCCGCTGAAACTGTATCGGTAACTTGGTAAATGTACAGCAACTAGTTTGCATGTTAAGTAGCAAACAGCAGCTAATTAGCCTGTTGAGGAACACTGCTTTTTGAATTTAACATTACATAGCCTAGTCTGGTTCTAGCCCCAAAAGCTCTCTTAATCAGCTTACTATTGACCCCTCATGTACTACACAATTGTAGCTCACCAAGTAAAGGATCTGAAATCATGGATATGTACTTTCTTAATTTCTCCATGGTCAATTTGCAGGATACGGGTACACTGAGAAAATGTAACAATTGTATAATGTTCACGGACAGCTATTTAATCCTCAAAGAAACAGATGTAGTATGTGAGAGATGTATATAAGCATTTCTCTGGAAGCAAAACTCCCATGTACAAACACTCATAATAATAATCTGTTTGTCAGTAATACATACACTACACCCTCCATGTAGTTTACACCCCACACATAGGCCTGCTTATTTTGATACACTTAAATGCAGCCTTCCCAAACCCCAAAGACATTCCACCTGCAAACGGCATCCTCAACAAACCCAAAAGGTCTCAACAGAAACAACACCTAACTCTGCACATTGAGCCATGCCCAGTGAGACCTCAACTACCAAGCCCATAACGCAAGCCAAAAACTATCCATGACTCTAGTCATAGGGACTCCATTAAATAACATACTGATGCGCCACTCACCAGGATAAACAAAGAGAAAATAACAGCCAATTTGCCTATCAGAGACCAGGCTACACCACGTTACTCATGCACTCAAGTCACTGCGCCACAGGTACCACCATGATTTAGTCATAGTCAATAAAGGTATAAATGACCTGAGACAAACCTCCCTATACTATGGGAAGAGAGATATTATGGAGCTATCAATATATATGTCACAGACTAGTATGTGTCTAGCACTAAGCAGCATATTACCTTCACCAAGGATGATGCCACGGGATGAACAAAAGATGACTGACTTTAAAAATTGGCTTAGTTTTTATTGCCATTCTAGGGGGATACAATATGTATCAGTGGAGGAGGACATGGTTAACAAATCACATTGCTTTACCAAACAGTACAGAAATACATACCAGATCGGTCGAGGCCCGGGTTAACAATGACTACCATCAGTACGATTGGCCAACAGGTTGCTGGTGGAAATTGGGCTACTGTTGGCCGAAGGAGGAGAAGAGGGAGGAGGCATGCCCGAAGGCAGGTAAAGGATAGGACTGTGATAGTGAGGGTCGGACCTTTGAATGTTGGCAGTATGATTGGTATAGGGAGAGAGCTAGCTGATATGATGGACTGAAGGAAGGTTGGTATATTGTGTATGCAAGAGACCAGATGGAAGGGGAGCAAGGCCAGTTGTATCGGAGGTGGTTTCAAATTGTTTTATCATGGTGTGGACGGGAGGAGAAATGACGTAGGCATTATCCTAAAGGAACAGTATACTAAGAGTGTTTTGGAGATGAAAAGAGTGTCGGATAGAGTGATGTTTATGAAGCTGGAAATTGATGGTGCAATGATGAATGTTGTTAGTGCATATGCTCCACAATTTGGGTGTGCGATGGATGAGAAAGAAAAAATTTTGGAGTGAGTTGGATGAAGTGGTGATGGCTGTACCCAAGTGTGAGAGACTGGTGATTGGAGCAGATTTCAATGGGCATGTTGGTGAAGGAAACAGAGGGGATGAGAAAGTGATGGGTAGGTATGGTGTTAAGCAAAGGAATGCAGAATGTCAGATGGTAGTGGATTTTGCGAAAAGGATGGACATGGCTGTGATGAATATGTATTTTAACAAGAGGGAGGAGCATAGGGTGACATACAAGAGTGGAGGAAGATGCACACAGGTGGATTATATCTTATGTAGAAGGGCCAGTCTGAAGGAGATTGGAGACTGTAAAGTGGTGGCAGGGAAAGTGTAGTTAGGCAGCATAGGATGGTGGTTTGTAGGATGACATTGGTGATCAAGAAGAGGAGGATGAGTGTGAGGGCAGCACCAAGGATCAAATGGTGGAAATTGAAAAAGGGTAATTGTGAGGTGATGTTCAGGGAAGAGTTAATACAGGCACTGGGTGGCAGTGAAGAGTTACCGAATAGCTGGGTAACTACAGCAGAGCTAGTAAGAGAGATGGCTAGAAAGGTGCTTGGTGTGACATCTGGAAAGAGGAAGGAGGACAAGGAGACCTGGTGATGGAATGAAGAAGTACAGGAGAGTATACAGAGAAAGAGGTTGGCGAAGAAGTGGGATTGTCAAAGCGATGAAGAAAGTAGACAAGAGTATAAGGACATGAGGTGCATGGCAAAGAGAGAGGTGGTGAAGGCTAAGGATAATGCGTATGATGAGTTGTATAAAAGGTTGGACACTAAGGAGGGAGAAAAGGACTTGTACCGATTGGCTAGACAGAGGGACTGAGCTAGTAAAGATGTGCAGCAGGTAAGGGTGATAAAGGATAATGAGGGAAACATATTCACAAGTGAGGAGAGTGCGTTGAGCAGATGGAAAGAGTACTTTGAGGGGTTGATGAATGAAGAGAATGAGAGGGAGAGAAGGTTGGATGATGTGCAGATAGTGAATCATGACGTGCAGTAGATTAGCAAGGAGGAAGTAAGGATAGCTATGAAGATGATGAAGAACGGAAAGGCTATTGGTCCAGATGACATACCTGTGGAAGCATGGAAGTGTTTAGGTGAAATGGCTGTGGAGTTTTTAACTAGCTTGTTTAATGAAATCTTGGAAAGTGAGAGGATGCCTGAGGAATGGAGAAAAAGTGTTGTGGTACCGATTTTTAAGAATAAGGGTGATGTGCAGAGCTGTAGTAACTACAGAGGGATTAAACTGATCAGTCACAGCATGAAGTTATGGGAAAGAGTAGTGGAAGCTAGGTTAAGAAGTGAGGTGATGATTAGTGATCAGCAGTATGGTTTCATGACAGGAAAGAGCACTACAGATGTGTTGTTTGCTCTGAGAGTGTTGATGGAGAAGTACAGAGAAGGTCAGAAAGAGTTGCATTGTGTCTTTGTGGATTTAGAGAAAGCATATGACAGGGTGCCTAGAGAGGAGTTGTAGTATTGTATGAGGAAGTCGGAAGTGTCAGAGAAGTATGTAAGAGTGGTACAGGATATGTACGAGGGTAGTGTGACAGTGGTGAGGTCTGCGATGGGAGTGACAGATGCATGAGCCCTGTCTTATTTGCAATGGTGATGAACAGGTTGACAGATGAGATCAGACAGGAGTCCCCGTGGACTACGATGTTTGCAGATGACATTGTGATCTGTAGTGAGAGTAGGGAACAGGTGGAGGAGGCCCTGGAGAGGTGGAGATATGCTCTAGAGAGAAGAGGAATGAAGGTCAGCAGGACTAAGACAGAATATATGTGTGTAAATGAGAGGGAGGATAGAGGAATGGTGAGGATGCAGGGAGTAGAGGTGGTGAAGGTTGATAAGTTTAAGTACTTGGGATCAACAGTTCAGAGTAATGGTGAGTGTGGAAGAGAGGTGAAGAAGAGAGTACAGGCAGAATGGAGTGGGTGGAGAAGAGTGTCAGGAGTGATTTGTGACAGACGAGTACCAGTAAGAGTGAAAGGGAAGGTCTACAAGAGGGTAGTGAGACCAGCTATGTTATATGGGTTGGAGACAGTGGCATTGACAAAAAGGCAGGAGTCAGAGCTTGACGTTGCAGAGTTGAAGATATTAAGATTTGCACTGGGTGTGATGAGGATAGATAGGATTAGGAATAAGTATATTAGAGTGTCAGCCCAGGTTGAAAGGTTTGGGACAAAGCCAGAGAGGCAAGATTACATTGGTTTGGACACGTGCTGAGGAGGGATGCAGAGTATATTGGGAAAAAGATGCTAAGGATAAAGCTGCCAGGTAACAGGAAAAGAGGAAGGCCTAAGATAAGGATTATAGATGTGGTGAGAGAGGACATGCAGGTGATTGGTGTGACAGAGTAAGATGCAGAGAACAGGAAGAAATGGAAACAGTTGATC
>NC_056744.1:44705036-44792536 GCF_019279795.1 Protopterus annectens | reverse complement strand
CCCTCGCCCTGGCCAAGAGTCAATGGATAGCACACATGCCTACCACCTAAATGGTACATCTTTCATCCTATGCACATACATAGAGTAAAACTGATGCCTGGCAGTGCTCACATCCTTTACTTACCCATGCAATGGCTATGTACAGCTAGCATCAGATAGAATCAGTCCTGAATGACAACATTTGTAACTGCAGGACTATCAAGGTAAGTGCTGAACCTGTGAAAGAACAATACTTGTGTAAGAACATAAATAGATGACAGATACCTGCCTACTTTTACTTGAAAATGTACCTAAGTAGAATGTGTGTGAGTTTCCCATCAATGACATCAGTATGAGACATGACTGACTTATGTAATGTATATTTATGCAGTTTATCACCTAACATGCCTCATGCATCTAAAATACCCATTATAGAAAAAACAGTCCAAACTGTAATTATCCTGCATTCTCACAGGTGGAGACATAAGCATGACTGACATATCAACAATTTCAAGGAAGGAATCACAACTCTAGAATGCTGAAATCTGAAAAAAAATTCCAAATAAAATCACCAATACATATCCTAAGAACTTTTTTAGTGATGCACTATGTGCATCAGATAATATATGTATGCAACCCTGAATCAAAAAGATAGAAACAAGGATATGGCACAGTTATCATCATTTGCATAGGGTGGGGCTGGGGGAGGGGGCAGTAGGCCAAGGCTGACACCAAAGTAGTGAGTGTGTGTGAACAAGAAACAGCAGCAGCAGAAATGCAGGTAATATGAAATGGCCACTGTGAAAGAATGACCTGCAATCCTCATCAATGTCTCATGTAGCTGGTATGTGTGGCTGCCTGTATAGGTACCCAGTGTGAAATGTGTGTGTAAGTTTCTGCATGAACACAGCCAAGCTTTGTGCTGGCACTACATTCTGGAATATCAGACAGGTATGAGCCATGCAAAATGTGGCAACTCTGACACAGCCGATGTTGTGGGTCAGTGAGCTCATATGAAAGAGCAACGGATGACAAAGGATGAAACTGAAGAGAATATGCCACAGAAAAATGCTCTGGAACTTTCTATAGAATTCCCACAGGAAATGGAGAAAAAAGAATGTGCCCTCAGTTTAGAAGAAAATGATCTAAGAGAAAAGTTGCTTGATTTAATAGAAATGGACAGACATATTAAGATCAATGAAAGAAATAGAATAGGTAGTAAGGGAAAGGAAGAGGAGAAATCAAATGCCATCATGGAAGTATTGAATAGAGAAAACTATAAAGCAATTTAGACAAAAAGTGTCACGTCACAAAGATAGATGTCATAAAAGCAATGCGCAACAGAGCAGAATCTGTTGTGCTCTATAGTAAATAATAAACTAAAAATATTAGCACAGGCAGAAAAATATTGAAGATATATAGATAAATATAAAGGAAAAGTACAAAATAACCAATTTACCAATGACCCAAAAAGGTTTTATGGAGAATTGGAAAACAAGGCAAAAAGAATTGAAGCACCACCAAAAAAAGAAGAAATGGATACATTTTGGAGAAATATCTATGAAGAGCCTGTGGAACATAACAAAGATGCTAAATGAATAGAAGTAAAAGAAAGAATAAGAAGTTCAAATGTACAGGATATGAAATGTGATGAAGTAACGGCCAGAGAGATTGAAACAAAGTTAAGAAAAGCTCTTGGTTGGAAAACCCCAGGCCCAGATGCACTACTAACTTCTGGCTAAAAGTATTAACACCTTTATATGAGAATTTAGCCATGAGTAAGAACTATTTATATGTGCACGCTGACCAGACACCAGCCTGGTTAACAATAGGAAAAACAACTCTCCTACATAAGAGCGAACTTGCAAACTACCCTAAACACTATAGAAGAATAATTTGCCTTCCAATGATGTATAAACTTTACACTGGAATTGATGCTACCAGAGTTTAGTCATTTAGAAGAAAACTCAATCATGGCAATTGAACAAAAGGGTAGTAAAAGAAAGTCATATGGAACAGAGGATCATTTGTTGCTAAATAAAGTCATAATGGAGAATTGTAAAGAGGGGAGAATCGAAATATGGTATGAATAGACTATATAAAAGCATTTGGCAGTATCCCACATTCATGGATAAAAGAGTGTTTAAAAATGTACAAGATACACCCCTACACTGATCGATTACATTACAGTGACCATGAAACAGTGGCAGATCACTTTGCAGTTAAGCCATGATAAAGGACAAATTATTATTCCAGGGCTAAAAATTCAAAGGGGATATTCCAGGGTGACTCTTTGTCAATCCTGCTCTTTTGTCTTGCCCTTAACCCATTAAGTTGTCTACTTATCAGATTATGTCATGGCTACAATTTGGCTCGCAGAAAACAACAAAGTGTAAAGACTTCTCATATTCTTTTTATAGATGATTTAAAACTGTATAGTTCATCAAATGAGGAACTGAAAGCACCACTGCAAGTGGTCAAAACCTTTCAGATGATATAACAATGTCAAATGGTCTTCATAAATGTGCAAAAGCTACCTTCAAATCAGGAAAGCTGCAGCACCAAGAAAACATCAGTTTGGGACAGAAATGTGATATAAAAGTACTTGAGCAAGAGGGAGTGTATACATATTTGGGAATTGATGAAGGATCAATAAAACATGAACAAATGTGAATAAAACTTAGTACGGAATATTTTAAAAGACTTAAATTAATACTGAAAACAGCAATGACATCTAGGAATAAAGTCCAAGCTATAAACCAATTTGCTCTTCATGTCCTAACTTACAGTTTTACAGTGATTGACTGGCTCCAAAAGGTGTTGGATAGGTTGGACAGAAAAGCAAGAAGGATGCTTCATGCTCATCAAATGATTTATAAAAATCAGTGAATACCAAGATTATATATTCCCCATTCTGAAGGAGGTAAGACCTCCTCAAAATTGATTATATGTATAGATCTGCAATTGTGGGACTGCATACATATCTGCTGACCTCAAAAGACCCAACCATAGTGAAAGTTTTGATACTTGAGGAGAATAAGTTTAAAATTACTTCCCTGCTTAGTTTAGCAGAAGCATATCAGAGTCGAGTAGGAATGGAAATCAGATCAGAACTAGATAAAAATCAGGCAGCAACTAAACATGCCAAAAAATGAAAGAAAGAATATAATGTGAAGGATCAGATAATAAGGCAAGAAATGTGGAAAATGCATGATTATAGCTGCAAGTATATAACACTCATGGAAAAACCTCATGTTGATCAGGACTGAATGCAGGAATGGTTAAGCAGAGCTGAATTTAAAGCAAAAGATGGCAGGTTAATATCGGCAGCTCAAGACAGTGGACTACATGCATGTTGGTTTACAAAGTCCATTAAGCATGTGGGAGAAACAGACAAATGTAGGTTTTGTAAAATAGAATCGGAAACCGTCACACATCTTGTTGCTGGTTGTGATATACTAATGGCAGAAGGACTGTATACTGAAAGGCATAATAATGTGGAAAGACTGTTGCAGTGGGGATTGTGCAAACATTTTAATATTGCAGTAGCTGAAAACCCCCAGAAACATGAGCCACAAGTTATCATAGAAAATTATGAAGTTTATATCACATGGATCATCCATTACCAACAGTTTAAAAAATAGATGAGAGAAAACTAGATATAGTAGTGCATGAAAAGAAGACAAAAGTAGTATTGATCATTGAAATCGCTACACCCAGTGACTACAGTGTCTTATGTACAGAGAGAGACAAAGTCATAAAATATCAGGATTTGCAGGCAAAAATGAGGGCAATGTGGAAGAAAAATAACCAGACAATTCCAGCTGTAGTAGGAGCAATGGGTCTTATGAAAATGAATTTACAACCATACTTGGATATGTTACCGACACATGTAACACTGTATGAATTGCAGGAGGAGTCATTACCGGGCACATTGAAAGTGCAGTGAAGAGCACTTCTGACAAACATCAAAGATTGAAATAAAAATAATTCCATGAACTTTAATCATACTTTGACATAGGAATAGGGTCCATTCCCGTCATGGTATTAGAAACCTAAATGAGATGGTGAAATTGAAAAAAAATGAGAATGCATAACCTAGGACCTTGTAATGTCACACACATACAGTCTTAATTGAAGATTATTTAAACTTATATCTGTGATGACTGTGACTGCCAGACACTTCTTCTGCCACAATGAGGAAAAATCTCCTATTTGAAACTGTATGTATTCTCTTTTTTTACACAGGTTTTAATCCCACATTGAACAAATTACTGTTAACAGTGTCTAAGTCCCCACAACATATGTGTCAAATGATCCCAATGATTCCTCTAAAGTCATGGTTTAAAAACCAAGTCATTCAGCATTTCAGTGTAGAACATAGTACAACGTGTGACCAGGTACAGCAGCACACATGCCATAAATTAATGCCAGATGTCAAATTAGCATTGCTGTTTCATAAACTCCCATCCTCTTTGTTTGGCAATGTTTCTCTTTGGTTACAATCACACAAATGCATTTGACATGGTTATGAATATTTGCTGAATGGTCATGAAATGTGATATCACAAATTGGCAAGAAAACACTTGTACTGTTTTTGGAGGACTTTGGCAGACATGGCAGAAGATGGAAAGGATGGTGCCAAATTCAGGTCACAGAGGGGGAGTGTGGAAGGGGTCAAAAATATTTGCTGTGCTCCTCGTGAAGTACTACAGCCATACGCAGCTGCAGGGGTAATGTGTCCTGTGCAACTGGCATACCACACACTGAGGAGCAATGCAGGCAAAATTACAGTGACCTGAAATGGCACAAGCAGGCACAACTCGACCAGTGGCTGGATGAATTTAGAACTGCTGACATCCCATGGTTGTGTAAGTATACAGATAAAGCAACTAAAAATAATATGGAATGGTGTAGATAGGCAAGACTCATATACATAATGATTTCTTGTCTCTTTTTCTCTCCTGCTTTATTTTACAGCTGCACAGGAAATCTCAGCAAACAGGGAGGCACATGCTGAGAGACTGGAGAGACTCTGAGAGGCAAGGGGTATGTATGCAGCACAAATGGATATGACTGTATTAAATATATTGGTATACTAGAGATCAGTATCAACTTAATCATGCAGATTTCAAATGTAACAGCAAACATGCATGCTTTCTTCTATAGCTATTGGTAATTGTATTAAATAAGTGTAATACTATATTCAGATTAGGTAGTTTTTTTCCCACAAGTAATCTATACATTCACATTCAACAAATATTTTTTAAATTTTAATTGCAGCAATATTGGCTTTAATGACATGTTGTTAAGTTAATCTGTAATATCTTAAAAGCATATATGGAATATTTGCATATTCTAAGGATTACTTCTAACAATTCACAATCATTGTATGGCTAATATAATAATGAAAGTATATTTATTGTAATACAGCATGAATGTGACATATAATGGTTCTAATCATGTCTTTTCTTTTTTTGTCTCAACCCATCCCTTTATCTTTTTTTTTCTTTTTTTTTAACTGAAAGCCCACTGTTTTAATATAATCCATTTCTGACAACAAACCAAATGCTTTTCAGCACAGGAAGGTAGGCCAGCCACTATGGATCAACCTACCAACCCTCCACTGGCTGCTGCACCAAGACACAACCTAGCAGTTCTACCTCCACAGCCCATGTAATACCTGGCCAGCCACATCAGGTAGCATTCCCCCAGCTGCTGGCGCATTGGTATCCTCTGGGAATATTGGTGGAGGCAGTGATTATGTTACTCACCAGGAGCTGCCAGTGTTGATGCATGATATCATAGAAACTGGCTTTGGTGCCCACATCAGTCACCTGGAGAGGTTGCTCATTAAAATGTAAAATAGGCTCTTGTATCAAGCAGTTTCACATGGAAAGGTAACAGTGATGATATTTCTGAGGTTGAAGACCAGATTGCCACTGTTCCAATTATTGATGGGCATGTTCCTCCAATGTCCCCTACCTATGCTCAGTCATGGTGTCCCTCAACCTTTTGTGTCCATAACCATCCCTGTACCTGTCGTATTTGTCCTGTTTGTCTACATATGCGTCCTCACCTACCTTACCTGCCTGGCCCTCACATTACTATGACTCTTCCTCAACATTCCTCTCTTCTTGAAATCCCCCCAAAAGCATGAGCAACTGTCCAAGAAAAAAAAATTTTCCCATACCTAGCTCTCGACTTTGCATATATATATTTCCTCAACACACCTGATTTGGTCCAATTGGCTATACAACATTATTGCATTGTTGTCACCCGTCTGTTTTGTGGTGAGAGTTCAAATTCATGCAATTTTCTATACATGTTTGCATTATGGTGCTGAAGTCGATATTTATGGATCTTTCCCAATTCCCTCCTGCAAATTCCTTTCTTGTTTCCCCTTTGTTCTTCCCTCTGCTTGCTCCCCATTTCATTACTCTCCTATCAACCCCATTTTCACACCTTTAATCTGGTTAAAAAATAGAATCACATGCCACAAGTATGGCCAGAAATGGCCCATAAAAAAGCCTTCACTTTTTGTCCTCTGCATTTGCCAGAGTTTGACATTGCACATCAATGCCAGTCAGTGGTGAATTGCTGTTTACATCTTAATGTTTGCTGCACTAGTCTGGATATGCCATGGCAGAGGAGCACAGAGTTAAAGCAGAGTAAATCCAGTACTTGAAACTGTTACTTTGACAGTTCTTTAGACTGCTGAATATAACAAAATACAACTTCCTATGTGGAGTGTTGACATGTATAATTTGTATGAAGTTTTTTTGCCCAAAGCATCATTTCCGAGTGTGATGTTATATGCGTATGATATGTTTAATCACCCACATCTTAACATTTGTCATAGTCATGAGTTCTCATGGACATACATTGAATTCTGGCCGAAAATCAGTATTTGAAGTGACATCCATCCCCACAACTATAACCTATTTATCCAGCCTTGTTCTGCTTGTCATAATCCTGCCTCTCCTAACCCTTCTTTACCCCTATGTCAGTCACTTCATGGTACAGAGCATGGCAGCTTAATAATAAAAACAGACCAAAAACATGTCCATGAATCTTCCATTACACCAAACATTGTTATGTGTATATTAATTTTCCTTTGTATTCATCCCTTTACTCCCACCCCTGTTTATATGTGCATGTATCTATTAGGCTGATGGAGTCACAGGTCATTTCATGGTTTCTGCATACTGACATGACTCAGCTAATGGATAATAGAAACATGTTATCTTGATTCAATAGTTTATTAGTGCTCCTGTAGTGTGCAAGGTTTAAAAATCTGCTGTACGATTCCACTTCTGTCATATTCAGATGATGATGGATGAAATATTCATCTAATGTGAGATGGAAACTGTCCTTACTGTGAAGAAGCATACTGCACACACTTTTCAGTGTGTCTGGCCCTACATAAATAGCACATCTACTGAGTCATAATAATAATTTCAAAACATGTGCCACCCCTTATCATTTCTATAAATGTCTACACACAATTAACTTGTGACTTGCAGTAAGGCCTGCAAAACAGCTACTAGGTGTATAAGTGTATTGAGGTAGGCATCACTGATAAAATTTGGGGAAGACACATACTTTAGTGTAGTCATTGATAATCACATTTGTAGTCCTGATCACATTAACTTAGCTAATGCCATTCTGACACCATTTATAAAAATAAGAAAATAATCTGGATTTGAACCCCGGATCACTTGTACTCTGACCAGAAGCTCACTGTCTGTACACAGTGTGCCACAAAAAAGCTAGGCAGTAGCTGTATTTTCCGCACTCTGTACTGTCCAGAATGCTGATGGGCACTTATTGCTCTTTAGCCTACTTGCATGAAGAAAGGCAAACTAAATTAACTTTTACACTTTTTTTCCTTACGCAAAGAAATGCATATTATCACACCAAGGGATAATATCCAAACATGAGAAAATATACTGCACTGGACCACAATACCACTCCCTCAATAAACTATAATTATGGATGACTTTAATATAAACAGGTCAGACTGCAATTGCCATAATCCCAAAAACTACATCAATGTACACGGCTACACCCAGCTCATACAAACACCCAAAAGGATTAATAATCCATCCAGTAAACACTCTACTCTTGACTGGATCTTAACAGATAGACTAACCCTCCTATCTTACTCTGGTTATCTCCCAAACAGCCTAAGTGACCATTGCCCAACCTATCTACTTAGTGTGTTTTTCTGGGTGAGATCTTTTCCTATATATCAACAAATAAGAAACAAAAAACACTTAATCTTTAACAACCTCATAAACATCCTTAAGCACTGTAACTGGACTCCACTTAAACTACTTCCTCTAGAAGACCCAGCAGATTATTTTAATACTACCTTCCTGACCATCCTAAACATACAAGCCCCTTCCAGGACTATACAACTTAAATCTAGCCGTTCCCCATGGCTAAAAAAAGATACTAGGGCTCTTCTAAACACAAGAGACAAGGCCTGGGAAAACTGGTACAAAACTAAATTCCAATCTTATTACACCTATTGGAACTTGCAAATACATCTGAAAAGCAAATTAAGCAAGACAAAATAAATTATTACTCAGAAATCCAAACTAAACACCACAGTAACCCACAAAAATTCTGGTCAGCAATAAATAATATACTCCTGCCAGGCAAAGTCAGCACCCCTCCACTACCAATAATAATGTTGACAATGTTGCTACCCAATTCAGTACATACTTTACTGAGACTATATTAGCCCTGTCCAACAATCAAACCCCTTCTCCTATCACAACTACTTCTATGCCAGCCAAAAACAAGACAATTGTCTCCCTGCAACCTGTATCGACAGAAACAATCAAAAGACTACTTAAGAAACTAAAACCCACCACACCAGCTGCAGACAAACTACCTGCAGATTTTCTAAAACTAGCTGCTGAAGGTATTGCCTACTCAGTATCTATTCTAATCAATGGATCCATAGCAGAACACAACGTCTGAACCATCTGGAAAACCTCTCACATTATATCACTTCATAATGGAGGCTCATCAACAGATGTGTCAAACTACTTCCTTATTGCAATTTTATTACCACTGTCTAAGATACTAGATTCACAAACAGATTACCTGCATACTAACAAACTACTAACCAATACTCAGCATGGCTTCTGACCATATCACAGTACTACCATCACACTAATGACATTTACTAATACTGTCAGCCTTCACAGAAAGAACAGCAGTTACATATCCTCTATCTTCCTTGACCTATCAAAAGCCTTTGATATGGTCTGACATAATAAACTTCAAAATGTCTTCTCTGAGCTAAACTTCTGTCAATCCACCCTTGCCTGGTTCTAGGATTACTTTCTGGGAGCCAGCAAGCAGTGTGTTGGCAACAATCTTTGTCAGCCCTAGGAGTCGCACAAAAGAACAGTCTTAGGCCCCCTACTCTTCTCATTATTTACAAACAATCTACATACCTCAGCCCTGCAGGCCTCACTCATACAATATGCAGATGACTAAACAGTGATACATGCTGCTGCTAACATGCACAAACTTTAAAATCTAACTCAAAAATACTTCCTATCAGTTGAGACATGGATAACAAACTCCCAATTAATTCTAAACCCCCTAAAAACACAACTCTTGATTTTCCAACCCATGAAATCAATCATACCGACTACCACATTTAACACTGTATCATTAAATAACACTATCATCACCCCCTCACTGCACACCAAACTACTACAAGTTGAAATTGATTCGAACATCAGATCTGACATCTACATATCTGAAACAATAAAAAAGTATACAAAACATCTGGAATGCTATATAGGAACAAACACTACCTCACAAAAAACACTAAAATCACTATTGCCCAGTCTAACCTGATTTCTACTCTGCTCTATGCATCTCCCATATTCACAAATCTAAGAAAAACTAAGTTAGCAAAACTGGAATCCTGCTACACCAAAATTGTCAGATATGCTACAAACTCGCTGCCTAGATCCAACCACTGTATCCCACTCAAACAACTCAATGGGCTTGAACACCTCCAACTCTTTCTCTTTAACCAGTTAACTACAGCCCATAAAATATTCTACCAACCTGAGAAAACATGCCCTGCAAACATTACTACAACCATATTCTTCTGCCACAACTCTACACTATCAACAAACCCCTCATTAAAATCAGTACAGCCAATAATCTAGCTGGAGAGTCCCTTTTCTCAAATTATATAGGCAAAATCTGGAATAAACTACCACATGACATTATATCTACTTCAGCCCTGTTGCAATTTAAAAAAATACAAAAAATCACTTATCAAACAAGTGGCTGTGCCCTTGTTCTACTCCTGACTAAACCATCTCTCTCAGACAATGCTAATACCACTACTACTTTAATACTAACACTAGGCTTACTATAAGTCAATTAACTCTTATGCCAGACAAGAACAGTTAATTCTAAAATAACCGTGTCTAGCTACACAAAAATTGCTCAGTGCTGTAAATCTCTCTCATTTCTCTATTCTATGCCCAACTTTAACTCTATAATCCCTTATAGATAATGTGTAAGTTCTCAGTTTGTGTTAGCTGTACTTTATTACACTGTACTTTTTGTATAATTAACATGTGAGTTAGGTAATAGAAAGGCTATTGATTGTTTAAACATTATCTACTGCTTGTATTACTCTGTGTAGTGAACTATATTCTTGTATTGTTATAGTGTATGTTTATGTGGAGATTTTATCCCTGGGCCTCCACTGAAAAAGCATATGTGTCCAGTTGGACTTTCCCAGTAAACAAATGTAAACTAAGTAAATAAAATAAATTAGCTTGGTGCTTAACATTGCACAAACTAGGAAGGCATAGGCAACAGTTATTTCTGTAATAAAACTTAGGGCCCAGATTTTAAATCTAGACTACAACATGAACATCATAGTATCTGTCAGCAATTTGCCCCATAACATGTCTTGCGAACTACTTCAAAAGTTAAAGCTGAAGTCATGAAATGTGAATCACACATGCAGTAGCACTTTGCCACCATCTGTGCAAATCAGTTTCTCGGTGATGTCCCATGTGAAGAGGTGTTTAGCATGCCTAACTCTGGTTACTGGGCTGTTATCTTCCATGACATGGAAAGGCATTCATAAATACAACAGAAGTGCAGGCACATGTATGCTTGACTGAATACATACTTTCTAAGATTCATGTCTGCCATGCAGCAAAGTTCTTGCAAATGATATATCAGTGTTTGGGCCGTTGTCAAGCAGACTATAGAAATACAGAGCATAACTGCATTGTTACATTTGGTATGGTTTATAGTGACAATGGACATTGGTCATCCATGATCATATTAAATTGATATTGTCAGTAAATTTTATTAATGTGGACATCAATTCATCTGAATAAGAAGACACATGCATCCATCCCTGCAGTATTGGTGTTTCCAAAGTGTGTATGTGTCTGTGTGTATGTGTGAGTGTGTTATCTAAACATACTGAGAAACAGGTACATTTATGGCTCAGTTCTGCAACATGCATTTGTGACAGCTTCTTTAGCCTAGGTTAACAGGATGTATTTAAATGTATTTTCACAAGTTGCAATCACACAATCATTTCAGTCCAGCCTTTGCACACAAGTCTCATAATACTATATGTTACCTACAACACTATGATGATGTCATCCTATATAAAGAGCAGTGTGACAGTGATAAAATCAGGCATCTGCAATGGTGCGAGTGTTAAATACTGTGTTCTCCAGCTTGTGTAACTAGTTAGGTAGGAGACTGAATATCACAAAACTGAACTTGTGTGTGTTTGTGTGTGTGTGTGTGTGTGTGTGTGTGTGTGTGTGTGTGTGTGTGTGTGTGTGTGTGTGTGTGTGTAAATCAGAGTGTGTGTAGTCAAAAGAGCTTGACTCCATGTCCTGCTGCCATCACTCAAGGATCATTTAGAAAATACTTTTGCAGTGGCACATGGCTCCACAGCAATTTCATACAACCCTCACACCATCATTTCCTCACCATATGTCATCCTGAATAAAGTGCACTCAGACACAGTTAAAGCCATGGTGCTAGCATTAAGTACCTCTGTTCTCTAGCTTGTGTAACTAGTTATGTAAGGAATTGAATCTCACAACAGTCAATGTGTGTGTGTGTGTGTGTGTGTGTGTGTGTGTGTGTGTGTGTGTGTGTGTGTGTGTGTGTGTGTGTGTGTGTGTGTGTGTGTGTGTTTGTGTAATCAGAAGCTCCTGACTCCAGGTCCTGATGCCTCACTCAAGTATCATTCAAAATATACATGACTCCACAGCAATTTCATACAGACCTCCCAACATCATCTTCTCAATATACACTGATGATGTCATCCTCTATGAAGTGCACTTTAACACAGTTAAAGTCAGACCTATGCTGGGGTGCTAGTGTTGAGTACTGTGTTCTCTAGCTTGTGTAGTTAGATAGATAGGAGTTCCAATCTCACACCAATCTCACAACAGTCAACTTAAGGCTGTGTCTGTGTGTTCATTCAACTATCAGTCTGGAGACAATTTTACAGTAGGATGTGAGTCTACATCTATGCCACACTACCCACCCAACATCATCTTCCCACCATACACTGATGATGCCATTCTCTATAAAGTGCACACTGAGACTATTAAAGTCAGACATTTGTGGTGATGCTAGTTCTACATTATATGGAATCCAGCTTGTCTAATTACGTGTGTGTGTGTGTGTGTGTGTGTGTGTGTGTGTGTGTGTGTGTGTGTGTGTGTGTGTATTTGGTGGCATATTATGGTCATTGTATGATGTTTTGAATCTCTTTTCATTTAATTTCCACTCAGGAGAACATTTTACATAGCTCCATTAATCTAACATCCTTGTTCCCTTGGTCCACATACCATCCTTTCTGCAGAACACTGAGGATGTCATCATCTCAGAGATGCACACACACATTGTGAAACAGAGTCTCTACATTATCCTGTGCAAGCCATCTCCAGACCACTGGATGTGTGATTGCTAATTTTGTCATGGGGTGGTGCACATGTTACATATGGAGATAGGCAGTCTGTAATAAAATCAAACACACACACACACACACAACTTCAATCTTCCCTCACATTGATATAATGATTTTTAACTTGTAAAATAATGGCCAGGATTTTATGTGTTCTTGGCCATTAGCCAAGTAATGCTTTTGACCCACTAAAGATTGCACATATCAATGTTGTTGGCATTCACATGTGCTAAGATGAGGTGTTGATGTACTGTAGCCCTACAACAGTGTATTCCAATCTTTTTTAGTTAGTTATTTTACTTTTGTTAACTGGGAAAATCCAACTGGACTGGGTACATTTTCAGTGGAGGCCCAGGGAGAAAAGCTCTGCTAAAAAGATAACAGTAACAATGTTGTAATAATACAAAATACAAAAAACAAACACATTTTCAAAGTAGAATACAACAGTTGAGATGCATAACAATAGTTGCTGTGAGAGGACAAATCAAAAATTAGATATTTATTTATTTATTTAAAATTTGTTTGCCAGGATAGTCTGACAGGACAACAAGTGTCCGTTTTCAGTGGAGTCCTGGGGAGAAAATCTCCATAGGTTTACAGAGAGAAGAAAAATTTATAAGAGAGACATTACAGAGTAGTAGCATACTGGTTGTAGACTTTACAGCTGTTAGTATACAATAAGAGGATATTCCCTCTTTTGGTTGAAAATACAAGTGTACAGAATATACAATGAGAGTAGATAAGAACCTGGTAGAGCATTGCAAGATATTTGACAACTAAATAAGAGTATGTAAATGTTTAAGTTTTCCATATATACATTCAAGCAGGTATACATGCAAGAGTATACATGCAATATGCATATGGATCTAGGACTTTCGAAATATCAAAAGTCCAAATCCATAATTACCAAACATACTTTACCGAAAGCGCTTTCACTGAAAAAGTGCTTAAGGTAAAGTATGTTTTATAAATAAAAAAAACATTAAACCTACTTCTATGCAGGGGGGCAAGCCTCCTGCACCCATCCATGTGGGGGGCTGTGCCCCCCCACCCCCTACTTTAATATTCTCACTCCAAGGTTGCACTATAGTGGGGAAAAGGGAATTTTCCCTTATCTGCACAATAGTGTGACCGGCACAACGAACATACTTATCCGAAAGTTCTGCTTCGGTGAACAGCACTTTTGGTTAAGTATGCTTAGTGATTTCTGCTTTGGTGAAAAGTGCAGCCAGGGATCTGTACGGATCCCATATATACATACATACATATAATAGATGCATAGATATAGTTTTATATATATATATATATATATATATATATATATATATATATATATATATATATATATATATATATATACAAACATACATATATACACGTACATTTTATTTATTTATTTATTTTATTTTACATTTGTTGTCCGGGCTACATACATTCATATATAGGTTATTGCTCACACATGGATAGGTATAGTTAGCTGGTGTTGTTTGTGTTGTCCAGGACAGATGGGGTGTAGAAATATTAAGTGGACAGGGCTTTGGGGTCAATTACAGGTGCATATATAGTTGGAGAAGAGGTATATTTTAAGTAGGCTTTTGAAGGATGGTGTGCAGTTTTGTCGTCTGAGGTCAGGGGGAAGGTTGTTCTATATTTTTGCTATTTCATGGGCAAATAGTGATTTCCCAGAGTTGTTTTTGCATGTGATGGTTTCAATTAAGGCTTTGTTGGAGGACCGAAGTTGTCTATTTGAATTGTAGAAGTTTAGAATGCCAGTCAGGTCGGGGGGTTTCTCGGGATAGTACAAAATTAGATTAGCTAGGCTGAGTTGATGGTACCTTAATAGGTTCGGAAATTCAAGCCAGTGCAAGGCTTGTAGGGAAAGGCAGTGGTGGGATCATGATTTGGCATTGGTAGTGAATCTAGCAATTTTGTTGTAACAGATGGAAAGTTTATTAAGGTCAGTCTTGTAAAGATTAATTAGAATTGGGGATGCATAAAGTACAGTAGATAAAAGGTGGTCCTGGCTATTGTAATTCGAGATTCGGTGGTTAGATAACTTTTACAGCGATAGAGGGAACCCACCTTTTTGTGGACCTTAGTGATGGTTGTTGATATGTGCTTTGTGAATCTGAGTTGCTGGTCAATGGTAACTCCTAGGGGTTTAGCCTCAGTGACAGGGATGTTTTGGGTTTTGCTGGTGGAGAGTATAGAGAAGGTAAGGTTGCACGTTTTAGTAGAGTGGAATAGCTTTAGTTGTGTTTCTTGGGATTTAGTATGAGTTGTGAGTTGTGAGTTGTGAGTTGTTAAGAAAGTTCTCTATTTCAGAGAAGACATCTTGCGCTTTTTGTTGGAGAATTTGGATGCTGGGTGGAGAGCATATGAGAGTTGTGTCATCAGCATATTGGCCTATGTCGGCCTTAGAGGTAGCTGCCGAGTTGGTTTGTGAAGATATGAAAAAGAAGGGGTCCTAGGATTGATCCTTGCAGCATGCCTAAGGAGGTTGGGAGTGGGGGGGATAAAAAGTTATGCCATTTGACAGATTGTTGGCGGTTATCTAAATAGCTTTTAAACCAGAGGAGGGTGGGGTGGTTAAGGTTGAGGTCAGAGAGATAAGACAGTAGTTTATTATGTAAGACTGTGTCGAATGCCTTGGATAAATCAAAGAAAGTAGCTGAGACAAATTTACTAGAGTCTTGTGGGAGTTTATAGTATTGCTGAATTTGAGTAGGGCAGTGGTTGTGCTGTGGGATGGACAAAATCCATGTTAGGTTGAGGAGAGAAGGTTGTTGGTGAGGAGACAAGAGAGGAACTGGTGATGAATACATCTTTCTAGGATCTTAGAGAGAGGTGAGAGAATTGCAATTGGTCAATAGTTGGAAAGGTCTATGGAGGCGTGACCTTTGTGGAGTGGTATGATATATGAGGTTTTCCACAGGACTGGAACGGTGTGTTCAGTGATGACTCTATTTATTAGAAGTGAAATGGGACAGGCTATAACTGTGGATGCAATTTGGAGGTATTCATCAGGAAGGTTTTTGGCTGCAAGGGTGGTTGGTTTGAGTCTGGCTAGGAGTTTCTGGATAGTAGAGGTAGGAACAGACTTAAGTTTGAAAGGTATGGTATTGATTTGGGACTGAGGTGACGGTGGGGTGTTGGAGGAAGTGATGTTGTTTAAGAGTTTGAGTAATGAAGAGATGAAATAGTTATTAAAGCTGGAGGCTATGTCCAGGTCTGTACCTGTTATATTGGGTGTGGGAGTGGTGCTTCTTCCAGGGTGTAGGATGTTATTTATTGTTGCCCATAATTTTTGTGGTTTGGTACTGTATTTGTTTTGTTGAGTGATTTTGTTTATCAAGCTTAACCTGCATTTTTGCTTTGTTTCAGAGCTTGTGAAAGGTTTGCCTAGCTGCAGGTGATCTGGTGTGGTGTCAGGTTTTCCAGGCTTTATCTCTGGCTCTAAGTAGGGCTTTTGTAGTTTTCTGGAGCCAAGGGGTGGGGTTGCTATGTATCCTGATAGTTTTTAAGGGGTCTAGTTGGTTGAGGATATTTAGGAATGTGGAGATGAAGTAATCAACTGCCTTGTCTAATGAAAGGGTTTTGATGGGAGACCAGTTGCAATGTTGCAAGGCTCTTATGAAGTGGTCTCTAAGAAATTTTTTATTAGAGCAGGTTTGTGGAAGGGAGGGAGAGTTAATTATTTTAAGTTTTTGCCAAAGGATAAAAGTGGGGCTGTGGTCGCTCAGAGAGTTTCGTTGGGTGCCACATTGATGGGCAGTATTTGGTTGATTTGTGAGGATCCAATCAAGTATAGATTCTCTTTTTGTGGCCTTATCAATGCATGTGGGAGTATCTACAATTTGGGTGAAGTTATATAGGTTAATGTGATGGATGGGGGTGGGAGAATGGATGGAATTCCAGTCAATGTTTACATCACCTAGCATGGCAGTTTTTTGAGGGAAGGAGTATGAGGCCCAGGGAAGTATGGATTCTAGTGTGGTTAGGTTGTCACCCAGGAGTATATAGATACCCAGTAGGTTTAGGTGCTTATGTTGGTTAAGGGAGAGCTTTGCAGATAGAGTCTCTGCATTGTTGAAGTTGGGGAAATCTTTTTGGAGGAGTTGGAGTTGTAGGTTGGTTCTGTGAAGTAGAGCTAAGCCTCCACCTCTTTTATGTTGCTGGTCTGCCCTGAGAATGTTATACCTAGGTGGGGTGATGGAATTATCTATAATGTGTGGTTTAAGCCATGTCTCTGTGATGAGAATAATATCAGGGTTGTATAAGGATATGACAGCGTGAAGGTCTTCTATTTTATTCATGATACTTTGGGTATTCATATTTAGTATCAGTAAGTCGGTGGGTTTGTGATTAGCTGAATAGTGATGGGTGCATGGCTTATTACCAGAGGTTGCTGGCCCAAGGTTGGGGTGAATATCTTCTCCTAGTAGTAGCTGGGTAGTTATACAGGTGATAGTTGTTAGGTATTGGATGATTAGGTAGTGAAATTGTAGACTTGGTTGCTTTTTAGATGGATAAAAATGGTACATGGGAGGGGCATGGTATATGGGGGTTGGGTGTATATGGTGGGGTATATGCTTGCATGAGTGGGGGTGATAGTAATGTTGTGGGTTAGGGTGGGGGATTTGGGGTGGATACAGTGAGTGATTGTGAAGAGATAAGAGGTGCTGATGCTGCCTATGGAGAGGCAGGTGATTATAGAGGTTAATCCCAGGAGGGTATAGTAGAGATGAGACTGGGGTAATGAGACATAGTAGGAGTGAGGTTGTGCAGTTAGAGGAGGTATTTTATATTTGGTGAGGGTGTGAGTTGTGTGAATAGGAGATATGGGTTTGGATATTGAACTGTTAGGTGGGCTGGAGTGGTGGGAAGTTGAAGGCCATGAGTAGATAGTGCTGATGGATGTAATTATTGGATAATGGGTGGATGAAGGGGGGGTCTTAGTAAAGGAGGTTACCTATAAATTCAGAGTATGTGGTGGTGGGTGGGAATTGGAGACAGGGAAAGGGACTGGAGTGAGCCCTTAGGGCGAACGGAGCGGGATGAGCCAATCAAGGTATGTGCAATTCAAATATAAACTATCAGTTGCTCAGAAGTTGCATCTATAATGTTAGTCTTTCTTTTGTTACCAAGCTTTTTTTATTTTTTAAAGGAGTGAAAGTTCTTTTTAATTTTACCAGTTGGATGCCCTAAGAAATACCTTGTCTGGGACTGAAATAAGCTCACACTAGATATAAAAGAGGAGAGGCCAGAAGTGAACTCGAATGTGATAAAACAAAGGGAGGTGACTATGCAGATAGAGAGCCAATCAAGGTATGCGCAATTCAAAAATAAACTATCAGTTGCTCAGAAGCCACATCTATAATGTTAGTCTTTCTTTTGTTACCAATGCTTTTTTAAATTTTTATAGTAGATAGTAAGTTAAAAAGAAACATAGATAGATGCATGACTCTGAAGCAGGATTATTTGTTAGTTGTAAATAAGTGAAGGCCTGTATCATGAGTTAGTTCAATTGTAGTTGGAAAAGGAATGTGGCAGGATGAAGTAAGTTAAGTTATACATGGGCAGATCCAGGTTTTCATAAGATGTGATTTAAGTCATTTTTTGAATTGTGTAAGATTTGTGGAGGAGGTTATGGAGGGGGCAGGGGTTACTCCAGGTTTTAGCTATGCTATGAGAGTAAAGAGATTTTTCTGCAGTGTTGTTTGTCATGGTGGTACAGAGAAGAGATTTACTGTGGTTTGAACTAGTGTCCTGATGCCTCTGCTGTCATTTGGTCACATGTTCCTTCCATAATAGCTATAGTAATATGTCTCCTGAGGACTATTGACATGGGATGAAGTTATGCATATTGTTCCTTACTAAGCAATGTGTTCTTGCAGTGTAGTATAGCAACGTTATACACAGTTCTCATTCAGCTATCACATTGACAGATGCAGTATAGCACAGGTGTGCATGTGTATACCTAGCATATGGAAATGTTATCTGGCATATAGCAATATTACATCATACTGATTATATGGGCACATACACCTGGTTCCATCAACAGGTTATAACGCTGTTATTTACAGAAACATATGACACGATGAGATTCACTTCCAGCCTAGGGGAATTCATTGTATGCACAACTGTGTTGCTATTCTTAAGGATTACTCAGGTGTTTCAAGAAACATCTTGGGACTGTCACCATACATGTCATTAATTGTTCTGTATGAACAGCATTCACAACATTTGTAGTGTGTCCATATATGGTGTCATGGCCATCACCCACACATTTCCATTGATAAACACATAGGCATATGATGTACAAATGGTGTAGTGACATGAAATAGTTTGAGGTGTACCACTGTGTTAACAGTTCCATTGTGTTACATGTGATTCATACACAATATTGTATTTGGAGGTGATGTCACAAAGTATTTTGTAACTACATCTGAAATCATACAGGGAATACCCAGCTATGTGCAGAGCTGGTTGGGGATGGCAACAGCCATACTCAACTACAGGAAATAGGCAACTTGCTAGCTGATAGATCTGGATCAAACGTCAACCCCCTGTCCCCACAAGTTGTCACTCAACGTATAACTGCCACCATTACTCAACCTAATATCTCAAGAGACCAGGTCATCATTAACCTCTCTAAGGGTAAATACATGACATCAATGAGCCCTGACAATATACCATGTTACCTTTTAAATAACTTCAGACATGGCCTAGAAGACCCACTAGGATCCCTGTTTAAACATAGCCTCAAGACAGGCTATGTTCTGTCAGAATGGAGCACAGCAACAGTTATCCCTCTGCACAAGGGGGACCATCAACATAACCAGGGAATTATAGACACATGAGCATGAATATCTTCATTAGTAAGGCCATGCAAATAATCATTATGGACCTTATCAACAAGGATTTTGGTAATCTCTCAACTGTGGAACTAAACAAGTTTTCATTCATTAAGGAATATTATGCCTGTTAAATTTGATTGACTTCTTCGAGAAAGTTGCCAAGGCCATAAATGAGGAAAGGACTGTGCACCCCACCGAACTTGATGTGGCCAAGGCATTTGATACAATTCCCCACTCAGACATTACAGACAAACTCTTTCAACTAGGCATAACCCCCTACATCAGCAGGTGGGTAGCCAAGTGGATCACCAACAGGACATATATTGTCAAAGTGGGTGAATTCACCTCTAGCAAGAAGCCAGTCACCAGAGAGTACCACAGATTTCTGCACTAGATCTTCTGCTGCTCAGTATTTATTTCTTAGAAGTCAGTTAAAATGTAATTGGTCTTTGTCTGACCAAGTCTGCAGCTAACTGCAAGATGGGGTCAATCTTGGACTCCATAAACAATATTGATATAATGCAGAAAGGATTAATGCACACACATGATTGTTGTCAGAGCCATGGAGAGAAAAATACATGCAAAAAAATTAATAATTATTACCTTTTGAAAAGCAAATACCCCACCTAATTACAATATAGACAGCACCTCCCTAAAGTAAACCCAGTGGTGCATGATGTGGTTACAGGGTGATACCAATCTGAACTTCTACCACACTTTGTCAACAGAGGTCAAAAAGTCCTATGTAGCATAACTCATAAGTAAGGGCATGGCATCCAGACCAAAGGACATTATAATTTCATTGTATTCAGCCCTCATCACACCAGTAATTGAGTACAATGCACCCATTTTCATGTACATCACCAGACATCTGCAACAGCAAACCTAGAGTTTTCTCACTAGGAAGATAATGGTTATAAAAAATAAGTTCTACAAGGAAAGATTGAAAGTTCTATCACTCTGTTTTGTCTCTTACAGACTACTAGGGGTGAGGGGGGAGGTTCTGTGTCTGGCCTACAGGGTAGTGTCCAATAAACCCTGATGGCATACACATTCATAAAACAAACTGCATGAGGGTCACTCATTCCAAGGATCTTAACCTAGTCTCTGACATAAATAAATCATGTTGGAGAGATAGATATGTGTATCAGAGACTACCTCTTCATTGGAAAAAGCTTACCATTCATGTAAAACAAAGCCCTTCCCTGACCCTTTTCACCTGGGGTGGTGCCTTTGTCCTTCATGGACACAGGCAGTTGGTATTACATACCATAGTGTAGGCTCATACCTCTGTGCACTTTGTTTGTTCACATACCTATTAAAAATTGTTAAACTCATGTTAAATCAGGCTAGGCTTGTATAAGCTCTTGGGCCATTAGCCTAGTACTCTCCTATGAATCTATGAAGTGCAATTCTAGCCAAGGTGCAGCTATAGTGCGACTGTACTGGGTCATGGACATACCAGTACATCACATCAGTATTACCATTTGATAGTTGGCATGAACACATATGGATGTATGTCAAGATGTCATGGTAGAATAACATTTTGATTGGTAATGTCAGGCAGACAGTGATCAGAGGGCACATGTCTTTAGATTTGACGTGTTTATATAGGGTGCTACATTTATTGTTTGGTATGTGTACAATATTACAGTGGCAGCTTCTTTGATCATTGACACTTGACTTTACACTGCTTTCATTGCTGAGCACATGGATTGCCATCATTCTCACATACATCTGGTCAGCCATACAGAAACATTCTTTGGGATGTATACTCATTAAGATTTGACATTGCAGACTTCCCTTCAACTTGTTCTACTAGATGCTTGTGTGATACGTCTTTGTGTTGCACCCTGTAAGTACACGGCTCAGTGACGACATTGACGGCATGGTGTTGATTCTTGCAGGTTGTGATTGTGGCTTATGTGTCATGCAAACCTATCAGCTGGCCATGATTGGCCCTGATTCTGAATCCAATTTTAACAATGTTCCTCTTAAACCATCAAAAAATGAGTTATTTTTTGGGAAGGTGGTGGTGAAGTCTACTTATAGAATTCTAACAAGCATTACAGTTGTAGATTTTTGTTCCTGAAGAGCATACGTATGTTCACATATTCTGTCAGTGCTGCATTAACGGCCATAATATTGTAAAAAGTGTGGATGATTGTGTCTGTTTCTGCCTGTATTTGTTCATAGGTCTGTTGCTATGTGTACCTGATTCGTTGAGAGTTATGGTGACGTCAGTCATATTCAAGCAAGTCATTTTGCCAATCTTTATAGTATGCATATACACCTAATTTAAGTACCATCCTTCCTAAATGTCCTTTCCAGTGAGCATGTCTGTGATATTAATAGCACAACCATTCACCTACACTGTTATGTGTGTTTATATCATAATATAGAAGGTATAAACAGCAGTACATACTGTGTTATCTACATATTCACTTAATGTTATGCTACCATCTTGTGCTGGAAGTGGACATACATTGACATTGCCTATTTTGGGGACATTGACATATTTACCATGCTCTCTTCCTCTTTATTCATTTCTATCATTCATATCTGTGGCCATTTTCAACAGCACACCTTCCCTGCCCAGTGTACATTTCCTTATATTTGCCTTCACGTTTAACTCACTCCTTCTCCATTATTTCATTCTTCAAATAATTTTTTAAAGTACTTTGCACTGAGTACACTCTTCTTTACTGTGTTATTATTGCTGGTATTGCAGTATTTTTACCCCTGGAAATCATTGTTGCTGTCCACACAATCTTGCCAAGCAAATTTGCTCATTAGCAAACTTGAATGCATTGTCTTTCTGCGCTCATGCTTCTCTGCGCAGTTTCCTGGCCATGCAACCGTACCTATATATATATTTAAGCACAATCAGCAGCATAAATACGTGATTAGAGCTGATGCTCATCATGCTAACATGTAAACTATGGATGGGTTTTGCTAGTAGCATATACAAAGTTTATTGAATCCCCGGGTATGATATCTCATGACACATTATTTTAGAGGAAGACGCATGCACAAATTATATGCAGCAATATAACTGCATCTGAAACATGCACTAGAAACTGGCAATAGCTTGTTTGCCATCTCATCTTTGTAAAAAAAGTAATTTCCTAATAATTCCACCTAATATAAACACGATGTGCTCTCAGAAGGTTCATTTGCTACATCCAGTTCTAGGTCATTATCAGGTATGGTAAATGAGAAATAAAACCTATACTATTACAGTTAGCACAAGTGTGTGAATTACTTTCTGGAATGGTCACAGAATTGGGTACCTGTGATGCTTATTGGCTTGAACTGTCCTTTTTGGTAATTTTTCAATTACTTCATTGAAAAGAGAACAGTCAGTCTTACTGAACTGCTTTGTACAGAATATTAACATTAGACTTTTCTTTGTCTTGACAAGGTAGGACCTTAGTATGTTAATGTGACCAATTTTAACAGCTTTGTTTTGTTTCAAGTAATCTAAAATCTGGATTCTAAATACCTATCCATGTCTCAGTATAAGTAATCTCTTAGATTATTTGTTTTTGTAGAAGTTCTCATGTCTTCCCAACTAGATTTGGCATTTTCTCTGTAGTGGATTAGAAGATTCTGATAACGCGGTTCTCATTCTCCTCCCTATCAGCAACTGTGAAGGTAGAAGTACTATATAGTATTTTTTTCCTGTATTTAAGCAGAGCAAGGTAACAGTCCTGCTTTGAGTTATTAACACATTTTCACTATCTAGACATCTCTTTCAGTTTGAGGATTAGAATGACAGCATCTTGGTGAAGACCATCTGCAATAAAGTTCCCGCTGTTGTGAAAAAAGCTTGAAATTCTTGGCCTATAAACTGTTGGTCATGATCCATGATAAGAAAAAAACTGTTGTGCTGATATTTCATGAAGGGATATATTTCAACATGATGATGTCAGTGTACTTACAGTGATCCAAGTAGAAGAATAACCAGTCAACATGGCTGGATCCAATGAAGTAGCAGTTCCAAAGTTTAATAAAGCATCATAAAAATGTTGACTAAAACAGCATAAAAATGTTAAAAACATCCAAGAAAAAGATAAGTGCTTTCAAACCTATCCAGGTGCTTCTTCAGATCTGATAAAACAGGTATAGAATGCTGCTTAAATACACAGTTTCAGGTCTACCTCTTAAGATCACATGACCTAAGCAGTGGTCTTAAAGGAACACAGTCATTTAAATCTTTCACTCTGTCACTTTGTAATTTTACAATCCATTTAGCTTCAAAACATTCTGTTTTAGTGCTTACATCACCACCTCTAATGCTGACATTAAAAAATTGCAGCACAATAAACTTAAACTTATGAGTATTTCCAGCAACTAAAATATGTTTTGAAAGTGCATTTCTTTTATCTTTTCTAGACACATCATAAATGTGTTCACGTACATGGTCTTTCAAAGCTCTGTTAGTTTTGCCAACATAAAAACTTTTACAGACAGTGCAGCTAGCTAAATAAACATGATTTACGTCTATGTTCTCTGCTGAGAATATTGAGGTTTTTAGATGTTAAAATCATCAAGAAACTTGATGATTTAGACACTTAAGTTTACAAATAATTTTGTAAAAATATAGTATTTTATATAGGGAGAGTATGCACCCACAACATATTCCTAGAAACGTCTTGAAAGAACAGTTCCTTAGGTATGCCAGGCTCAATGCAGATGATAAATGTATGGTATCTGCTTTTGATGAGCTGGTGAATGATTTTAGCAGTAGAGGCTACCAACAGCATGAAACAGATGTAGCAGGACAACAGGCTCTATCTAATAGGAAAGCTCAGGCCAAACCATATTTCTCTCATCATCACTATGAGAATTACATTCTCAAATGATGTTAGCTGTCTGTCATATTATTAAAAAACACTGGCATGTTCTTACATGTGATGACAGAAACAAAACTATTTTAGGTGAGACGCCTACAAGAACAATACTTCTTTGAGAAAGATTTTGTGTTATAAACCTGTTCAGAAGAAACCAAGGATTACTAATAGAATAGAAACTCATCCTTGTAGAGACTGTAATATGTGTCAGTTTATTGAAACTAGTGATAGATTTGAGCATCCTGAGACTAAGCAGGTTTATTAATTCAATGTCTTTGCAAATTGTAAGAGCTGTAATCTTGTTTATTTAGCAAGCTGCACTGTTTGTAATATTTTTATGTTGGTAAAACCAACAGAGCATTGAAAAGACTGTGTATATGAACACATTTATGATGTGTCTAGAAAAGATAAAAGAAATGCACTGTCAAAACATATTTTAGTTGCTGGAAGTACTTAAAAGTTTAACTTTATCGTGCTACAACTTTTTAATGTCAGCATTAGAGGTGGTGATGTCAGCACTAAAACAGAATGTACTGAAACTAAATGAATTTTAGAATTACAAAGTGACAGAGGGAAGGGTTTACATGAATATGTTCCTTCAAGACCACTGCTTAGGTCATTTGACCTTAAGAGGTAGACCTGAACCTTTGTGTATTTAAGCAACATTCGATGACTATTTTATCAGATCTAAAGAAGCACCTGGATAGGTGTGAAGGCACTTATTGTTTTCTTGGATTTTTTTTAACATTTTTTATGTTGTTTTATTAAACTTTGGAACTGCTACTTTATTGGATTCAGTCATGTTGACTAGTTATTCTTCTACTTGGAGTGTTTGACTTGTGTTTAACCAGTCTTAATCTGCCTGCAAGCTTTGCCTTTCTTACTTAGTGACAGCCAGCATTTTAAAATGCTAACTGTCCTTAAACTGAAATAGATCAGAAGAAACTTTACCCCAGGGTCTGGAATGTTAGGTATCATTGACTATCTGGAATTGTTTTTGTAGTACATGTTACCTAGTTGACAGTTATTTGCCATCACTGCAATTTAACTTGACATGCCTGGCCAAAGCATTACATCCAGTTGTACTTTCTTTGTCACTAACAATTTTAAATGTTTTTCACATTAGACTCTGCACAGTCTTTTGCAAAACAGCTGTCAGGCACATTTCCTTCATTTACATATTAGAGAAAAATGGTCTGGTTGTTCATAGTTATTATATCATCATCACCCCCCTTTTTTCATTTTTCTACATGGGGTTAGTGTGTCATGTGAACTGCTAACACCTGTCTCAATGCAGTGTCACTGTACTACCTTCTTTGAGAGTCATCTCTGACTCTCACAGGTCTTCTATCATGTAATCCATTCTTCTGACATGTTTTATTAAAAACTGGATGGCTTTTTATTGCACTGAAAACTACACCTCAAACAGAATGGTACCTAGTGAGCTGAGTGCTTTTTGGTTTTAATTTCATCATCAGACTGGGACGAGAGTGTAACTTTCTTTGCTGACATATTGTTTGAAGCACTTTTCACATTATGGTTTATATTCACAGCACTGTTCTGGGCTATGCCAACAAATTTTTGCTTCATTTTAACTTTGTGCACACCTTAGCCTTCTTCAAACTCTTTCATTTGTATACTGGTTTACTCTGCTGCTGTGCACACATTCATTTTTAATGCTGCACACAATTTTATATCTCAATAATGCAACATTTAAATCTATAAATTCATCATCTCTGGGTGTATGCTTCAGTTTAGTCAAATAGTGACCAGTGGGCCTTGTCCTTTAGCAAAAAATAAATGGACTATAGACAGAACATTCTTTTTTAGGTTTGTAATATTGATGAAACTTGTTCATGTCAGAAACAAATCAGACTGATTTTATTTAGTAAGAGTAAATACAATGAATACTTTACTTTCATTACCATCAGCAAGGTGAAGAAAAGTTAAACTTTGGACATCTTTACTCTTTTCTGTTATCCCTGATACAGTCTTCTGAAGACTAAACTTCTGTACCTATTACTTCCACCTTTTTGCCAACTTACTCTGAAGAAGTAATGATGCTGGTAGACTAAAAGGTAAAATGGAAACTATGGTAACTATTTTAGCAGGTGTAAGGGTAAGCAAATGATGGATAACATGCAAAAATCCACAGTCACAGTCTGCAGATGTGTGGTATGGTGACTATTTCATCTGGGATGGCTTATGTTGGCTTCTACGAATGAACTACTACACTTTAATTTGAATACTGCTCCTCAACTTTATGTAAATCATCTATAATTTTAATGTTTATACTGTAAATGTTATTTGCAAAGTTTTCTCCATGGACATTTTTGGGCTCTGTTAGTCTTTCATGGTTAACAAAGGAAGTAAATAAATACTTTAACTTATGAAACAATTAATATTTTTTTTCATTTAATGTTGCCACTTAATGTCATTTTAAACTATTATTAAGTAATTTCAGGAAAATGTTACTTTGTGCTTTGTACAAGTCTGAGTTTATAATGATGTTCTTTTAGTGTTCAACTTAACTGCACCAACATTTTCATTTCATTGATTTAATAGTTTATTTTTCAATTTGTCGTCATTGTCTAGGTGTGTTCAGTAAAACCGATGCTGCTAGTCTAATGGAATTATTTTATGTTGCTGGGTTACTGCAGTTTTTTAATCCTGAACCTTTAAAAATATAAGCAGATTCCTTCTAGCTAACTGGAATAATTCCTTACACAAGGAAAAACTTAAAGAACCTTGAAAAGAAAGCAGCTGCCAGGTAGAAAAATCTGTGTAGTTACTGATTTATACATGCTGACTTTCTTACTTTATGTTTTCAAGGGCATTCTAAGCACCTTACTTGATTTAACTGGCCTGACAAGGAACTTTTCCTGGACCTTGATGAATCTGTAGTTTATGGCCTCAGTACAAATGTTTTTTTTTTCAAATGCTTATATGATAAACAGTTAACAAGATTCACTTGTCCTAGGTTTCTGAAACCTTCCCATACTTTTTCTATGTAGAAATACTGAACACGAGTTAAATCAAGAAATGGGAAACACAGTAGCAGCAAAAAAATAAAATAATGCTAGCTGCTGGCATGACAGCAGTTACACTGCATCTACCTGAACCAGTCTTCTTATCTCATGAGGTTCTGATCCATCAAACCTGACTCAGCATATTGGGCTTAAAACAAATTTCCTTGAAAGCGTAGACTTTAACTAACTCAATTTTTTCCAGAAATGATTAATATTAAAAAACTTAAAAGCATACCAAAGAAAAATATTCAAATGCATTGTTTATTTGATGGGGGTAAGTTGCTGTCTATGTCTTGTGGGGCACATTGCTCCAATACTTATTTAATCATACTAACACCAAGGTCATAGAATCATTGAGAATGAGGGTATATCTGAAGTTTTTTTCCTTCCAGAAATTCTATACATTCTGTATAGTTAAGCAAGGAAAGTGGTGAGAATGGAAAAGCTCCCCACCTGAGGGTTGCAAATGGGCTTTCCCCAAGAGAAAATGTTTCACAATTCTCAGCTTAATATTAAATTCAAATATGGAGTTTACCACTGAACTTTTTGATATGTATGACAAATTGAGCTCAGTGATGTGGAACTTGACAAATGGGCTGTGTTAAGATGAGGGAGCTTCATTAATCATAACCTATATGGCTACAAATCCGCACTGTTAGTGCTGTATGGCTGGGTTGTGGTGGTACAGTAAGACTGTGTGTGTGTGTGTGTGTGTGTGTGTGTGTGTGTGTGTGTGTGTGTGTGATACCAATATGTCTTTACTGATGGATGCATTGCTGAGCATATAAGAATAATGTGGTAAGAGGGCTGGGAGATGAAAACTGCTACTGTAATGACAGATGTTGCAGAAATAACAGAAATGTAATGATTATGTTTATACAGACATCAGCCTCATGTTATGTTTCCATACTTCATAGAATATTGAATATTGTAAAGGTTTGTGATAATATTTTAATGGTTTTCCTTCAGCAGTTCAGGTCTTGTTTGGTTTTAGTTACTTTTTCCACTACAATTTTACTTGAGTGTGTTATCTAGGTGTTTTTCTTCTGTAGTGGGCTGCTTAATGTAATGTTATAAGTGTTGCTCTGTCTGGGATAAATTTGGCTCAGTGAAAGACAGAAAGAAAATATGCATTTTAATGCAAATTATGTTTCTTCAAGTTAATGCAATCTCTGAATTAAGGATGTATATATATATATATATATATATATATATATATATATATATATATGTATATACATATACACGCATATACAATATGCATATTAATTTAAAGACAGGGACATGCTCCCACTACAAACTTTGTTTCAAATTCTATTTTGCCTGCTGAAGGGTCAATTTCATTGGAAAACAATTTCTTAAAATACCTTTTTGTCAGGTTTGCTCTGTACTTTAAAAGGGTGGCAATTCTGTAGTTAGTATATTTAAGTCAGAGGGTCGGTGAGTGAAGATCCCACAAAGGGAAGGAAGACAGTGCTGCCTCCTTCCAGTAAACTAAAAGATGTTCCATTGGCATGAAGCAAAGCTGACAAACTGGTATTTTGCTGAACCGTCTGAACAAAATGGGCAAAAGTCATTTTTTTCAGTGCTGTCAATTTTTTTTAAATTATTTGGCTGTTATATTTTGTAATAGTCTATTTTATGTACAAAGAATTTCATTTTCTATGACATATTGTTATATTTTACCATAACAACACATTTCACAATAATATGGTAGAAACTGTTGCAGTGTGTTGTATTTATAATATTTAATAATTTAATAACTTGTGATTAAGCTTAAAGCTTTCCTAACCCCACCTGCCAGAACAGCCATAGCTCGTACACATCTCCTATCCACCCTTCTCTATGCCTCACCCATCTTCGTAAACCTATGGAAATCAAACCTAAACAAATTAGCTAACTGCTATAACAATATAGCTAGATTCGCCACAGCCACAGCCTACAGAACCCATCACTGTCTAAATCTTCAAACACTGGACTGGCTAGAACTACCCAATCAACTCCAGTACAACCAACTCAAAGTTATTCATAAAATCCTCTACCAACCTAACAGTACACCCATTCTGATGAATATTATCACCCCCTACAGCAACCTAGCATCCCTCTGCTCATCCAACAAAATGCAAGTGCAATCTGCCAAAGCCAACAACTCAGCCGGAGAATCATTATTCTCCAATTCAGCTGGCAAAAAATGGAACACGCTCCCTCCAGATCTTAACACTATAGCCTCCTTACCCCAATTCAAAATATCCCTAAAGAATCACCTAAACAAGCATTGGCTATGTCCAAGTCTAAACCCAGACTAACCCAATATACATACAAATCTAGTAGGTAAACTATGCAATATAAACAATTTCCTTATCCTAAATGAATAAACTTTCTAAACCAAACCCAAGCAGACTATTTATACTACTCAACAACGTTTAGAACAATACTAACTAAATCTAACCTAACTTGCTATCCTAACCATTCTTATGCTTTGTTTCTAACTCCCTATCCTAACCATTCTCATACCTTGTTTTTTTAACTCTTCTATAGCAACCTGTTATCCTAGCCATTCCAAGCACATGTTGTTAACCCTTCTACATCTAATTTCCAATAACTCCCCTTCTTAACTAACCACCTTTTTTCTCCTGGCTGTCATTCATGACATCAATCTAGGTATTGTACCATTCTATACACTCACATCCTGTCCAACAATTTCTGTACATATTTCATACTATAAACCTATAAAGATCTTAAACTTCAATGTAACCATGTATATATATAATCACCTTTTTAAAATTTTACATTTTTTTTTCAATGTAACCATGAATATTGATTGTTATCTTTTGTACATGTGGAGCTTTTCTCCCCAGGCCTCTGCTGAAAATGGACATGTATCCAGTCAGACTCTCCCGGTTAACAAATGTAAAATAAAATAAAATAAAAAATAAAAATATAAAGAATGTAAGTTGCTAGCAGAATTCTTCCTGTGAAGGATTCTAAGTGATACTGTATACAGTGGCAATGCAATCAAATTTAAGGTTAAATGGTGTACCTATTTTAGAAAGTAGAAATGAAAGTTACGATGTTTCAAGTAGTAAAGTGAATAACCTGTAGGAGGCAGATTATAAGTTTATACTTTGAAAAAGTCTATGAAACCCACAGCACAAGGAGTCTTTTTTTTCCAAAAACATTTTTTATTACATTTTATTAATAACCATGGACATAAGGCATTAAAAATAAACAATATAAAACATAATAACTATTTACACTATATACAAACATCCATGATAAACATTTGTTTTATCCAAGAAAAGTAATCAATATTTATCTAACAATCTCTCCAATTTTTGGCAAGCTAGTCTTTTGCATGTTACATTTGATGGTCTCTGATAGTTTGCATTTTTTTTTTACATACAGATTTTGCTATTGAAATAAACTCAGTAAACTCAGTAAACATAAGATTGTGCTTATTTTTCCAGTTCAATGTAATTATTTTTTGAGCAATAGCTAGAATTAACCAAAGAACAGGTAACTGATATCTAGGAATTACACTTGGGGTAGGGACATTGAAGAATATCAAATAGCTAGTAATCTGACAGTTGTCAGACTACAGGGCTTTTGCAAATTATCAAAAATCACTCCAGTATTGTGTGAGAGTCCTACATTCGATTAACATATGAACCCAGTTGGCTTCAAGAATATCACCACACTTCCAGCATTTGCTTTCATTACTCTTGGTTATAAGGTCAATTCTGTGTGCAGTGTAAAAGCTTCTATGAATAAATCTCCAGGTATATAGTCTCCAATATAAAGATGATGAAGTGTTTTTTATTGAATTTAATAACTGTTTCTTATTATCGTTAGATAAAGGTTCACCATTAATCTTTATGGAGTAATTCCAAAAGGCTTGGTCAAAAGTAATCAAGTCTTCTCGTAGGATTTTATATACAGGTGATATGCTTAATTTATGTTCAATGTTCATCAAACTACACCATATGAATAGTTGTATCAATCTTGGTATAATATTAGTTTCCAGATTTATTGACACTCTCACTTTATTTTCAACAAACTGTCTTAAAGATTGAATACAGAGCCAATTATCTTGACAGACATTATATCTGGCTAAGAGAAAGTTCATTGGTTGGATGTTCTTATTGTCTATAAACTGATGCCAAAACTTTAGATTATTCTCTTTAAGATTCCGCATCTTATTGATATTGAAGGTATCTAGGCAATCTGGTGTATAAGCTATGGGAAATGTAATGAAAAAGGTGTACTTTAGACTATAATTGTTGTCGATTATATTTTTGAAAATGTAAAATATTTGGTTTATACCATGTGGGAAGTGGCTAAATTTCTAATTATATAAGCAATATTCATGGAGTATCCAAAATATTTTGTTAATTCCAAACCTTTCCTTAAACTGGGTTTCTGAGTTCTCAGAGGAAGTTATATGTATTTCATGTAGTTGTTTCCCACTAGAGGTAAATATGGATGAAATCCAGTGTAGTATTATGTTAATAATAAGAGATTTGGAATATAATTCTATGTTGGGAAAGCCAATCCCATTACTGTCCCACGCTCTAACATGCTATTTATAGGCTATTTTTGGTTTCTTTGGGAACCATAGAAAAGTTAGTAATAGGGAATCTTTTTGTTTAAAGAATTTCTTAGTAGGAGGTAAAATCAATGACTATATGTAAAATAAAATCTTGGACAAAATAATCATTCTTATTATAAGTCTGTCTTCCATGGTGAAAAACATTTTGTTCCACTTTTTAGTCAAGTCACTGATTATAGCTATCAGTTTAGTGAAGTTAAATGTAATAGTCTCATTCCATTTATTTTTAATACTTATTCCAAGATAATCTATCTTATCGTTTTCACAGTTGAATGCATTGTATTTTTGCAAATTGCTATTTATTTTCTTATTGATTAAAAGTGTTTTGGTTTTATTTTAGTTAAAACTGAACCCTGAGATTTTTCCAAATAGAGTTATGGCATTCATGATATGTTGTAAAGAGCCTTCTATGTCACTGGATGTTAATAGAATATCCTCAGCAAAAAGCTGAACTTTTGGACAGTATCCCTCATTAACTTGAAATCCTTTGATATTTGGGTTATTTCTAATAAATGAAGCAAAAGGTTCCACTGATAAAGTGAAAAATAATAGGGATAAAGGGCAAACTTTTCTAGTTCCCTTACGAATTTTTACTGGGGATGATAGACATGAACCAATCTTAAAAAATGCTTTAGAATCACTATAAATATTTAATATCAGTTTAGTGAAATCTGAAGTAAAGTTAAATTCTTTAAAGATTTTTTTCTAAGTATAACCAACTAAGGGAATCGCCTTTTCAATATCCAGACTAATAATAGTTCATTGTTTCTTGGTTTTGTCTATTAGATATAGTAGCTTAATAATATTGTCATGTACTTTTCTATGTAAGATAAAGCCAGTTTGATCAAAGTGCATTTGACTGGGTAATATATTCTCTAGTCTTTTGGCCAGGATAGACATGAACATTTTATAATCAATATTTAACAATGATATGGGTCTATAGGATGCACATAGTTGGGGCTCCTTACCTTGTTTCAGAATGGGGGAAATTATTGAGTACTTCCACGAGGGAGGGAAAATTAAGTCTTGTTTAACCATGGAGAATGTGTTTAATAATAACTTTATTGTGTGCTCTGGAAGAATTTTATATATTTCTGGGATTATCCCATCTAACCCTTGGGCTTTATTATCCTTCAGATTTTTAACTTGTTCTTTCACTTCTGCTAAGGTCATTTGTTTATTTAGGGTACTATTTTGTTGTTTTGATACCTTAGTCTTGATATTTTCTTATAGAAATGTATCTATTACATCATCTGAATCTAGTGGTGATTGCATGTCATTGACTGACTGATAATGATTTTTAAAGGCTTGTAATATACCTCCTAAATCAGTTGTTCTTTTTATAGTCTTATTATTCTTGTATTTAATTTAATTAATGTGATTTTGTTTATTAATTTGTTTGGATCTGATAGCTAGTTTATGTAAATGTCTGGGGTTTACTGAATAGGACTGTAGATTAATCTTTTCTAAGCTTATAGCAACCTTATGATTCAATATTTCTAAATATTTGTGGTTTAGCTTAGAAATTTCAGTAAGTACTGCTTTATCATTAGATTTTAAATTTAGTTTCAACTTATCTATTTTGAATTGTAAATCAGAAAGTTCCTTGTCCCATTCCTTTCTCCTTTGAAAATACCAAGCTTTAGTTCCACTAAAGATGTGAACTTTTAATGCATCTCAGAGTATGATATCTGTTACTTCACCATTATTCTTGTTTTCCATAAATGCATTTATTTATTTTAATAACCACTCCTTAAAAACTTTTAACTTAGTAACATAGGCTGAGATTCTTTGAAATATTATCATATCATCTTTCTTCACAGTCAAGCTGAACAAAAAGGCATTGTGGTCAGAGAGTGGACATGACTGTATTGCAACATCACTTACTTTAGAGTGAAGAGTGTTAGACAGAAAAATCTTATCAATATTAGTTTGTGTGCCAAATCAGAAAGAATAATGAGTGTATTGAAGTGAATTTTGAACTCTTAAATTATGTGTGTCTCTAAAATTCATTGAGGCTATAAAACTGTTTACCTTTTTAGCTTGTGTTGTTAGTTTAACCTTACTATTTTTAGAGGTGTCTTCATCTGATAACAAGCAACTGAAATCTCCCGCTGGAATAATTTCTCCCTTTGCATGTAAAGTAATGAGATCCAAGTATTTCTTCACATATTTAGTTCCTAGACCAGGAATCTAATATGAGTTTACCAGTGTGAAGCATTTCTTATTAACTTCTAGCACTACTAAGCTTAACATTCCATCTTTATCTGAAAAGGTATTTAAAATTTTAGGTAGTGTATAAGTATTATTCCATAGTATAAGAGTACCTCTCCTTTTGGCTCTAAAGCAGGAATCCGAGAGAACTGTAAAACCATTAAATGATAATTTTTGCAAATCCTTCTCCAGCAAGTGGGTTTCTTGCAAGAAGCTTATCTGAACTTTGTGCATTTTAATGAATTTAATTAAACCAGCTCTTTTGACATTGTTATTTAAGCCATTAATATTTAATGATAAGCATTTATATATCATCATTTGTTACAATAGTTATATTTAGAGCATCAACAATACTTTCCAAGTATAATGACTTGAAGTAATTCATGAAGTTATGTATCATGAATGACTCAAAAATCTTTAGAAACAATTCTGAAACCAATAACTAAGAAAACATACATACATGGAACCTAAAGTTCCAGGTTTAGTTAATAAATTAGCTAATCCACCCTTTAACACCACCTCACACACAAAAAAATAGATACGTAGCTTCTGCTTTAAATGTAGTATATACAAACAGTAAAGCATTTCTAAGATAACTCAAACAAATATGAACATAAAAAGTCTATCAGGCGATCACAGTGGATTCATTTGTAATATTGTGTAAACCACTACTAAGTATTGGAAAATAAGGAGTCAGTTTCACCAATTAACCTAGTTGCTTTATCGGCATAAACTTCTAATACCTATATATTTTATACCTGTATTACAGTCACTTGTGTTTATAACTATAGCAATACAGAAAGAAAAAAGGGGGGGAGGACCACATGTTGGTCTATTAATATGAATTGAACAGAATACAGTGACCTAGAACATTTTAACAATCCATTCCTACAGTGTATGTGGTCATACAAAGATTTGAATCATAGTATCATAACTATCTTTGCAACTGAGTCTGATTATATTGCTTTAAATCGGCATCAGTGAGACTATCTAATGTAGATTAAAGTTGCTTAAGCATGAAAGCAACAGAAGGAAAAGGAGACTCAATCCTATATATATCTTTGCATTCAGAATATTAAAGAAATTGGTTGTTTAAGTAGTCAGATATTAATATATTATCATTTAGGCCATGCTGTCAAAGCAAAGAATGGTATCCTGTCAGACTTCAGTGTTTTAAAGCAACAGACATTCAGTAGCATTAAAATGCAATTTTTCTCATTAGACTAGTACAATAGTCACTCCATTAAAGTCCTAGCTTGTTAAAATACATATTTAAAGTGATTCCATCCCTTTAGATGCATAAAAGATGAAAAAAAACAACCAAAAAAAACCAGTTACTTTTTCTTCTAGTTTCATTTTTAGCTTTACTTCCTGGTTTCTGAGTCATGCATGAATTCAAAGGTCGTGTGATGTCATTGCTCAATGTTTTCCTGCCTCCAGCTTATCTAGCTTGCTGCTAGTACCTTGTAGATGCTTGTGCATGTGAAGAAACAGTCACATAGACTTAGAAAAGGCATTTTTAGCAGGAATTTCAAACAACTAAGTTTTCTCCATTCTAAAGAAGCATAAAAAGTGCATGAGCAGTCTCCACAGTGAAAAAAACCATGAACAGCCCTTCTCTAAAAATGTTGGGATAGTAAGATTTTCCCCATAAATCAGTAAATTACATCTCTTAAACTAAATTAGGTTAAGAAGCAAAATTAGAGAATTTAGTTAATGTAAAGCACTGAATGTTGATATATTACACTAAGAAATGCAGATTTTAAGCAAATAAATATATATTAATCATGATATGAACATCTTTCAAAAATGTCAAGAGGAAACAAAACTATCTTAAGTAAAGCATCTCCTAAGGGCACTTTTGTAGTGGGGATTCCATACAGTGTAATCATAATAGACTAAACAGTAAACTCTAAAGTGTTACCCCACCACTAACACACATGAATGCTTTACTTTGGAAATCATGAATTAATAGTAAGATAGCATGACTTTTGTATCCCAAAAGAATATATATTGAAGTTAACTGCACCCTAGTTATAGTAAACATATGGTATGAAAGAAGAAGAAAAATAAATAAATAAATAAATAAATAAGTAAATAAAAAAAAAAAATAAAAAAAAAAAAAATATATATATATATATATATATATATATATATATATATATATATATATATACACACACATATGTACATACAAACACATATACACACACACACACACACATATATATATATATATATATATATATATATATATATATATATATGTAGAACCATATATATATATATATGTATATACACACATGTGTGTGTATATATATATATATATATATATATATATATATATGTATATACATACACATACACACATACATGCATGTATACATACATAGATATATGCCTATGCCTATGCAAAATAAAGACCTTTGTTTTGTATATGTATTCCAATAAAATATTATGTAAAATAAAGACACTTTAACCTTTGCTTTGTGTATATATTTCAATAAAACATTAAATAAAAAGTTCTGCAAGAAAGTATTTAGTATTATTTGATAACAATCCTATTTGTCTTTTATTTTTTTTATTCGCACTTTCTTTGACAGTCCAAGTGTTCTTAGTTGCATGTCTTTTCAGACTCTGTGTAGACTATTCTATGTCCTCTATATCATTTAATATTTTTTTCTTGTGAATCAAGTCCAAATCCTCTGACAAAGAGCTAAAGATCTTCTCACCTTCTGGTAAAAATATTTTTATCCTGGAGGGAAAGAGAATTTGTGCTTTGATGTTAAGTTTATTTAAGAGATTTTATCAAGGGAGCACATTCTTTCCTTCTAGATATGACAGAAGAAGTATAGTCATTGTCAAAATTAACGAGTTTGTCCTGTATCTTGATGGGAGAATTATTCCATGCAGACTTCAGAACAAAATCCTTATCTTGGGGGAACAAAAATCTAACAATGATGGATCTGGGGTTAGGAGAAACTGTTGTTGAAGCAGGTTTTGCTAGAGACCGGTGAGTCCTCTCTATACTGAAGGAAAGGGCATCAGGAAGATTTAGTGCTGTTGGAAGCCAGTTATTAAGAAAGTGTATCATATCAGTTCCCTCTTCCTTTTCTGGTTCTCCATAGATTCTAATGTTGTTTCTCCGTGACCTACTTTCTAGGTCTTCCAGCTTTTCTGTTAGTTTTGTATTCTGTTTCAAAAGAAACTCAGTTTGACTTCCACATTCCATCAGTCTGCCATCCATATCTGTTACAGATTCCTCTATAGAAACAATTTGTATAGAATGCTTTTTAGCCATTTCACTAAGAATGTCCAGCTGCTTACTACAGTCTTTTTTAATAGTATCTATTTTATTCTCTAGTTTGTCCATTTTTATAGATAGTTCTTGAATAGTAGTTATTAATGTTTGCAGCTCCTTCTTTACCACACTGTCCTGATGAGAGTTCTTCGATTTACTCATACTTGGATTTCTTGAGGAAAAACTTCTTGACAGGAAAAAATAATAAAACCTTATATTTTAGCAGTAATTTTTGAAAAATAATAAAGAACCTATATTCACAAATCCTATAATATACTTTTAGATTAGTATTTCCAAAAAATTAGATTAAATTTCCTGTTAGAATAAAAATGCTATAAGCAGAGCTAATATTCATTGCTGCTAGCAGTCTGGCATCTTGCAGTACAAGGAGTCTTGAAAAGATCTGGTTATTGAACAGTGTATGATAAGGTGAGATGCTGACATTTGCCTTTCACATGGAAGATTGAATACGATGGGGCTTTGGACCAAAACATCTACTGGAGGTATGTTGGAGGAGATGATCAAAATGTATTAAATTATCTTAATTGCAAACACAGGAAGTAATATGGAAGACAAGTACAAAATTAAATCAGCAAGGTAGACTCTTCTTGTAACTAGAAGGACAAGGGATCTAAGAGCTGGAATGGGTTGCCACCTGTTACTGTGGCCAAGATGGAGAATTTCAGTTTCAGCTCTATATATTCCTAAAACTGCTGCTTTAATACTTTAACATCAGGGTAAAGAGATTTATAGATAATAGAACTTGTTGGTAAAAGAAGATCAAAGGTGATTTAAATGTATGTCAGAATCTTAAAATACAACACCATCTTAATATACCTCCTTACATCTGTCATATTTATTTTACTTCCACACTTTCATAGAATAGCTTTGATGTCACTTCTGGGCACTGTCTAATTTCTGACCAACAGCACAAGTATAACTATAGTTTTTTCTTTGCTTCTGTTGGGTCACCTGTGGGTGTGGGCATTTTGTGCATATGTGTTCAGTCCTGCTGTTACATTAGTTATGATTATTTATTAGTTTCCATGCTAGTGTTCTGAAACAAAGAAACATAATCACAAAGCAGCCAGTTATTTAGCATTCTGATTTAGAGTAGAATATTCACACTGCTGGTTCTCATTCTCCAGGTAGCATGATAAACACTTGCATTTCTGAGGTATGTGTGGTATGCGTAAACAGAGTCAAAGGGCAAAGGTGAGCTGAATAAACAGGAACACCTGTCTGGAATACACAGCTGTTGGATGCTCTGTGAAACATTAATGAAAAGGGTCTGTCTGAAAAAAGAAAACACTACAGAGTGTGAATTCCTTATCCAAAACAATACACCATTGCATTCACATTTTCACAACCATTTTATCAAATTTGTAATACTTTTAAATGTCAAAATTCTATGTATTACCTTAAGACTTCTGTACCTTATGGCAAAGTGCTTTTCATCATCCTGATTTAAAGATGAAACATAATTGATTTTGTGCTAAAATACATTTCAAGTGCTTGCTTTTGATTCATTTATGTTGACCCATTTTATGCAGTCCATTAGGGTGTATCTTGTTCACTTACCTTTTTTTCAGATCTTGTCTTACTGTAGCTTGTGGTATGTTGGTTTAAAATGTTTAAAGGGTTTCATCTCTTTGCTTGGGCGGCCTTTTAGTATGGTTATTGAATGCTCAGGCCCATGATGATTTGCATGTCATTTTGTAATGGTCGTCATGACAACAGCTGTAAAATGAACTGAGAATAATATAAGCACTCAGGGACCATAAGCACACGGCGTGGGGGCTGATGAACATAGAGATGTTTGTTTTTCTTCTTTCTCTCTTCCTCATGTGTTTCAGTCTTTTATTTAAAATATATCTGCAACAGCATAAATGTTAAACAATAGCTTACCTTTTGATTCATAAGGAATTGCTCATGCATTGAAACAAGATTAATATTAGACTGTACACCATTAATAACAACACAGTTACCCCTAACAATCCTTCCTAGTTATTTTCAACTGTATTAAAAAGTGTGAGTAATAGGATAATGACAGTTTGAGGGCAATAATATTATTTATACAAGGTAAGTAGGAAGCAATTTATCCTTTGGCAGCAGTTGTAAGCTGTCTGAAATTAGTTTCTTTCATGTGTTTTATTTTGCCACACGTTGTGGATGTATTAAGCAAAATATCACTGTCAGTAAGCTCAGAAATAAAACAAGTAGAGATTATAAAAGAAAAACAAATAATTTAGTAACAATCAGCAGTGTGTCACAGAATCTGTTAATTCACAGACCCTACAAACAGGTAATTTGGGGTAACTAATCAGAGGTTTATAATATAAATCAATACAATAAGTTATTGTCTAGATTACATAAGGAAATCTTCACATATTTCAAATTCAGCTCTTAGCAGAACATATTATCAGCATTCTATAAATAAGTGCATACTTTTAGATTGAATTCATGTGTCTTTGTGTTGGCTTAAACCTGCTGAGGACAACTGGCAAATCCTATATACATGTCTCTTGCAGTACTAGAAATGTTATAATGTTTAAAATATCAGTGCTTTTCCCCTTTATTTCTTCTAGCATCTACAGTTTACTAAGAACTGATAATATTAGATTAACATTTTATTTGTCTCTTATTAGTACAGTTTCCTTTCTATGTGTATCTTACAGTCTGTCTCTTACTGTCTGTCTCTCCACCTCATTTTCATTCTTTTTCTGCCGCTTTTGTTCTTTGTCCCTTTAAAGTAGCAGGGAATACTGTATCTTACATGACTTTTTGAAAAATAGACCTACCTAGCAAACAAAAGACAGGAAAGGAGTATCTTCCACAGAAGCTTAATAGCAAGATGAAACATTAAAAATATGGATACTATATAATAGAACTATTTTACCTGTTTAAAAGCTGGCTTATTTATTTTCAGTATTCAATCTCTTTCTCTCTCTCTCTCTCTCTCTCTCTCTGTATATATACACACACACATATATGCATATGGGTCTACTTTACATGACCGAAATGTCAGTAGACCAACTTTTAAAACACCAAGACCAGAAAAGTGAAAACTCACAATGCCGACACATTAAATGCCCGATGTATACAAAACCGAAAGAATAACATTCCGACTTACCTCCCAGTAAACACAATTATAAAACTAACAATTAATACAATAGCAACAGTACACTATCATTTTAAAAAAAACAAGCTACATATCTAACCTCACTTACACCCCGCCCACAAACCAATACTCGCATAGCCAAAGAAAATCCCACTGAATATTCATGATGGTTTCTACAACACTGACATGAATATTCATTATGGATTTCTAAATTCAATACATAAAATTATTTATTTTTTACTTTTACATTTTTTGCAAGGGACCACCCATGGGGGGGGGGAGGTTGTGCCCCCAAACACCCTACAAATTAAATATGCCAACTCCTAGATCGCACTACAGTGCGAAAATGAGTAGATTTCCTGTTCCGCTGACCTGGCAAAGTCGGCATTTGAAACATTCAGTCTTCTGAACAATGGTACATACCTCTCAACCTCTTAGAATAAGAAATCTGGACAAAGCCATGAATAAAAGTGATACAAATAGGGACACTTTTTAAATATTGCTCTTACAAACTTTTTTGCAGGGTATGAAGTCTAAAACTCAAATGTCTGTCATTATTTTCTAACTTCAATCTTTAATGATTTGCCACTAATTTGCTAGAAAAAGACAATTTTATGAAAAATGGACTAAAAATATAAAGCAAAAATCTGGACATTCTGCAAACATCTGTACAGTTTAGATGTATGGACAGTATACTGAAGTTTCACTCAAAGGAACCTTTGCATTTTTGGTCTCTTATTCATTTGTAAATCTTAATAAAAACATTTAGAAAAAATATAGAAATTGCTCCAGCAATGATTTCCTGGGGAGAAAAGAAGCTGGCCTTATTCCATTTGCCTCTTTTTTGTTTTTGACATCTTCTGAAGTTCAAGGAGTTTTGCCTCAAGATTGTATAGGAAATCCATGTGTGTGTATATATATATATATATATATAAATATATATATATATATATATATATATATATATATATATATATATATATATATATACTCCAAATTAAAGTCTGTAACTCCTTTTACCACCAACCTTAAACTTACCAAACACTCACTTAACTTGCTTCCTACTGGTCCCTGTTAACAGAAATTCAACATTAATGTATTCTCTTAAACAACACACACTGTTTTTTACAAAGTTCATTTAATTGACCTTAATGCAACTATCTATTACATAATATTAATCATTTACAAACAAAAATAGTAACCCTGACATGCCTTTATCACAACCAGCCCCATCCATAAAAATCACCAAAATCCCATGTCAAATTTTGTTTTCTGGTTCTGGTAGTAAGTTGAAGTCACCATATAGCTTTATGACTCACCTTCCTCATATATAATGCACCCCTTTTTACTGTTGTTCTTAAGGCCACGTTTTATATGCCTACTTTGCTCTAATGCATCTCTCTCTGTCTGCTCCAGTACATCTCACTATTTACCTCTCATACCATGGATCCACTTCCCCATCTTTGATTAGCATCCGTTTCCCTCCTACCTTTCCATATGCCACGCCCCCCAACTCATGCAATATTTTCTCATCTTCTTTCTTGTTTTTTTTTGTTTTTATTTCTAGATCTATCCAAATCAATGCATCTGCTGAAAAAATATTATTTTGTTTTCCAAGGATATGGGGTACAACACTTTGGTGGAGTATCACATATACAGCTCATAGAGGTCAAATCTGAAATTAATCTTGCCCAGCCTCATTTCTTGAATGTGATGTAAACTTTTCTTGTCAATGCATGTATGACTACTGTGATCAACTATAATGAAGCCAAAAAAAAAAGTAGGAAAATACTGTTACTGAAGGGTCACCAGGCAGAAGACAGTTGACATTAATTATTCTTACTTATTTTGGTGTTGGTTTTTGTACATGTAGAAACAATGTATCTAGCTTTATAGCACAACGGTCAGGTATATGAGTTTCTAATAAGCTTAATCAGAGACTCATGAGTTTCATTTCCTTATTCTCTGCTTGCATAAGTGTGCTGCTGGCCACATCATTTAAAAAAACAGTGCTTACAGTTAACATTTGAAGGCCTAAATAAGCTATTTATTATTTACTGGGTATACTGCAGGCTGTACTTAGTTAACATATATACAAATTCAAAATGTATCAGTTTGTTAAGGACACTGCCTGCACGATATAGACTGATACAGCCCTATGTGCAACCCAGCCAGCCTGTGTTCATGTAGTGGCCTGGGTACTATAAGACCTGTCTAGGGAGGAGGCGTGGCCACTTCTTCTGTACAGGGAGAGCATGCTGTGGGGCACATTTCTCATTAATGAACCTTTGGTGGAGTTTGGGACCTAAGTGGAGCTGTCTGCTTAACACAAGGTGGAGTTACCTGTGGAAACAATTAATGGCCTCTTGGTATGCGTACTGCTTATTCCTCCCATGAGGGCTTACGTGGTACTCTGTGAGGACATGTTATGCCAACAGCATGCTGCTTCCATCAGGGCTTACATGGTACTCTGTGAGGACATGCTATGCCTATTGCATGCTGCTCCCATCAGCGCTTACATGGTACTCTGTGAGGACAGTAGGTTAAGTTTGACATAATCCCCCGGATGATTGCCTGAATGATGGTAGTACCATTACAAGGTCTCATTCAGTATGGAACTAACAGTTTAAGTTGTGTTGATTGACCAAATGTTCAGCTGGAGAGAAGGCGAAAAAATAAAAAAGTTCTTTTAAGGATGGTCATATTCCTATCCTTTATACTCTTAAATTTGTTACTTGTCTTTGGTGCTACTCTTGTGTTCTATTTATCTATCAGAATTTTGATGAAATAATACTTCCTGTCATCCTGTCAGTCTGTGACCTTTAGTTCTTACCTTCTGTTAAAGACATTACACACTTGAAATCTACTGTTTATTTGAAGTGCTTAAAAGTTTCTGTGTTTTATGAACATTAAGCTAGTTAGGTCACTATTTATTTAGCTTTTGTTATGGTCTCCACACCACTTTTATTTTCCTTCCTTTCTCTGAGCTATCTTGTTTCTGTCTAGATGTTACAGTGATGAACTCTTCAGCTACATACAGTTGGTACAATCGTAATCGTTTATAAACAGAGATTATGATTTCTTGTTTTTAACTACAGATGCTTATTTATCCAGTAAGAAAAGACTTGGGTCCTTTTTATCACACATTCTTCCTAGAACCTGATAATCCATCTGTTACTTCTTTCTGGTGACTTGACTTTAGAGATGCATTATTGCATGTACGTATGTAGGTGTTCATTTGTACCAAATTTAAGCTGACACGTTTTAGTCCATTCATCAAATCTTAGTAATACAGTTCCCATCTTTTATACCATGTGTGAATCTGTGTGTATGTGTGTGTGTGTGTGTTTTTCAAGGTCACTTGTACTGACACTAAAATGGAACAACACAGCTAAAATCTTTATAGTACTTGATAGAGGCATTGTTTTATTAGTTAACCCCTTTTAAAAAAAGTGCTATGTGTGCAGTTGTCTACTCAGTTTTTCCCTATGCTACCACAGCTGTAATTATTCCAGCTCTACCTGAGTTAACTATTTACATTGGCATGATATTGTGTCATAAGCCTTGATATGCTAAAGTAGGTTACATTCAAGATAATTTTCATTTCAAATTCTCAGATTACTAAATCAATAATCTTTATTATAATTATGTAGCACAGCCTGCACTTTCTATACACTGCACAGATATGCAAATATTCTAGAACTTTTTCTCTCTGCAATGCTTCCATCATTTCTCTACCACTGAGGCAAACTCAGAAGCTGATACCTTCCAGCTTTCTGATTTTAATTCATATGAACATGAATCACATTTGCCCTTTTGTCATCATCTACAATATTATCTTCCTCCAATTGTTAGTTAAAAGATTTAGTTAGTGGCATTACTAGTACTTCCTTCAGTTCTCTAAGCTAAACATTTTGTGGTAAATATCGACAGATCCCACTGTCTCTTGCAGCATCATTATTATCATTAATATTATTACTATTAATTAATTAATGTATTTATTTTTAGTCCCTTTTTCTGAGAAATAAATAGAATCAGCTCTCATATCTTGGCACTTCTACTCACCATTTTGGGTAAATGTCAATTTGTTTGCATTATGAATATTTAGTAATATTGATAATCCAGCAAGCCTACCTTTCTGCTGTAATTTCTCTGCTGAGGCTCCTTCCATTTCCTCACCTCAGCTATCACTGCCCTTGTCTCCTTTTGCTCACTAATTCATTTATAAAATGTAAACTGGGTTACATTTCATTTGTTTGAGGCTGTGCCTTTTTGTATCCCTAGATCCTTTGGCTACTTTTTCATTAGCTTGTGTCTTTTCATGACTGCATACTTAAGCTACTTTCTTTATTGGCATACTCCCTAGTCTTCCTTTCCATTTTTTCTTATACATCTCAATGCTATATGATTTCATTTGCATTTAGTGCTCCTTTATTTCAGAATTATGATGGCTCAGCAAAAGGGTTTCTGGTTCAGTTCTCAGCTGGAGCTCCTTCTGTGCAGAGTCTGCATGTCCTCCCTGCAACTGAGTGAGTTTTAAAGACATGCAAGTAGGTGCATGTCTGTGTGTGTATGTGCCTTCTGTGAAGGATAGGTGCTGGGCTGGCAACTCAACATCATAAAACCCCACTGACAATCAATCTGCTGACCAGTGATCTGCTGTGGTGACAACTAACAGGAGAAGCCGGAAGACATTTTGATGTTTCAGTTTTTCTTTTAGATCTGCATATAAGTTCTAAAGATGGTTTGCTGATCCAGTGATGACAGTTTTTAGGTAACATTACTGAGCTTTCACTCAACCTTTTCAACACTTGGGAAGCACTTTTCTGATGCAGTGCTCAGTTTTTGTCACTGCTGCCATCCTAGAGTCCTGAAGTATCAGTTTTACTTGGCTGATTTCTAGGTCTGAACTGGTGATAAACCATGCTGTTTGGTGATCACTTATTTGTAAATGGATGCCTAGTCACAGACCTGAAATCTCATCTCACTTTCAAACTGAGAGCACCAGATCTAAACGGCTACTCTTATATGAATACCTTTGCCAACCGCTTTAGGCCTGTGCTGAGTGAGGAATCATGGATGAGTTGTTGTTAAGGTGTGGCTACAGTCAAGGTGCTCCAGTTTATTCCAGGCATATTAAAGTCCTCCCAGCAGCAATACCTTACCTTTGTTTATCATTCTGAGGATACAGTCTGTTATCTTCTTATCTTTATCTTTTACATGACGAGAGCTTCTGGTTGAAGTACCAGTGAGGACTGTGATGTTGTTTCCTATCTCCAATGTAATTCACAGTGCCTACTCTCAACACTGTTTAGAAGTATATGCTCTACTGCTTTTAACCTATGCTTTGTATATAGGGATATTCCCAGAAGAAGCAGATGACTTAAAAGCAAGGTGGGACCACATGCAGCAACTAAATGAGAAGTGCTAACTACAGCTGGGTGGAGCTACACACATAACCTGCCTTAGGCACAGGCCAACTAGGCAGCCGCCTAGGGCGCCACTCTAGCAGGTGCACTTTTCCAGCATTTATTTGGTGTAAGTAGACATGGATGGGGACAATGGGTAGTATGGGGGGGGCGCCATGGAGCCCTTTTGCCTAGGGAAACAGTTGACCTAAGGCTGCTCCTGGCTATATGTAGTGAGGCTAAAGGTGGGACTGCATGCAGCAACTGAATGGGAAGTGCTATCTTCAGCTGGGTGGGGCTAAGTGTACTGAGGCTAAAGTTAGGGCAGCATGCATCAAGTGAATGGAAAGTGCTAACTGCAGCTGGGTGGGGCTACATGTAATGTTGCGATCCTTGACAGTGTTAACAGTTTTATATAAATAACTAGCCATGCATCACTGCACAAGATCAGTAGCTCTCCTGCACAGCTGTGTTCTGTTTACATGACTATGATGTGCACACTGTGGCCATGACTTCTACCAGGGGGCAAATGGTTTATGCTTTCAGAGGTTAAGTCTTTCACATGCAAGAATATCTAAAATATCCAAACAGTGGTTTGTTTCTAGTTTGTAATGCAACAATATTTTTTGAAGCTGTACACCAAATTCCAGACTATATAGCCATTTTTCTCATGTGTAGTGTAGACAACTTTTTTCTGTAGCAAATATCCTAAATATGGAATTAAAGATGTAGCACATATATTATATATATTTTTCATTCAAAGCTTATAATTAGATGTTTAGAAATTCTGTAAGTGTATGGGAGCCTGGTGGTTCATGAAGCAATGTTTATTCAGAAAATGGATAGTTTACTATGTCTGGTTAAAGGTGAAGCAAGCCTCCATTCTAGTATTTTAAGAAATCAGTCAAGTGAAATCAACTGTTTGCATGGGGGCGGGTAGATTTCCTTTATAATGTACTAGTTCAGCCATGTATACGTAAATTAGGAAAATAGACTTAGGAATTTTGTATCTATATGCATGTATTTTAGGTTATTGTTTCTTTTTTTCTTTTTTTTAACTTTATTTTGTGTATGACTTTGTGTCTGGTAGACATTTTCTACTTTAATGGTTGATGGGTTTTATTCATGTGTTTGCTGTCTTATTTATTTTTCATTCCATAACGGTTCCATTAAATCCAGTAGGTCTTTCTGCTTACTTTCATTCCTAAGTATGTATCACTGAACACAGCTCTTTTCTTTTGCTGACTCCCTTTAACTCTTTAATTTCATTATTGTGTCTGAAGCTTGACCAATTGCTACTCTTTATGATTGTCAGATTGTTAGTCTTTTAAAATGAATTTGTACACTTTGGCTTACATAGTGTATACTTGGCCATATTTTTGTTGATAGCATTATAAAATACAATATTATTATTTGAGTGGCAGAGAACGTGTTAAACGGAGAGAATGGCATCTGAATATGGCTTCCCCACTGAAGAAAGTGCCAAAGAAAAGAACGACAGAGAAAATTCACAAGATGAGGAAGTAGCATATCTTCTAGTTGTTGCATGAAAAATGCATATATTTTATTAACTATACTGTAATGCTTTTTACTGCTAGCTTTGTGCGATCAGCAGCTGCTAACATTGAAACGCTGATCGTTGCTGTCTGAATTATGGCTATTTTTCTCCTGGATACTCAGGTTTTTATGACTTGAGTAGGATGTGTTGTTTGAAGCAGTGCATTTCATCATTTGGTGATTGAACAGACATCCACACTGCGGGTCTTCAAAAGAGCTTTGTTGAATCGAAGAGAGGAGAAGTGGGGGATTCTTATAACACCCGCTATCCTGACAAATAAAAGTTTTTTTACTAACCCCATCATTGCCATTTCCACTTTATGTTTTGGGTTTGTTTTCAAGGATGCTGTCTTGTTTTGTTTTATTATATTTTCATTTCTACTTGTTTTAACATTTTATTTCTGCTTCTAGTATTGAATTTTGTCTATTTCAAAGACACCTTTGTATTTTACTTATCCATAATTATCATTTCAACATTAAGCATTAGATTTATTTTCAGGGTCTAGAAATCAGTTGGTGTGTTCTCCTGCCATGCACAAGGTACAAGGCTTGAGCCTGACTTTTGGCCAATGCCTGTAATGAAAGTATGGTTTGTGGCAGTGTCAAACCAATACTGACCAAGACTGACACAGGAGAGATCAACTTTTTTCACCATATCCTAGTTGCAGGCACAAACTATAGTTTTCTCCTCATCTACTATCTACCAGTTTAGGTGAAGACTTTCCTACAAGAGTTCCTTGTCTTTTTCAATGAGTCAGTTATGGGTCACTAGCATCTAGCTATGCTGGAAGACTTTGACATCTCTAGCCATATGAATTTAGTTGTATGTTGCAGTTTTTTTTTTTTTTTTTTTTTTGCTCTTGGCATAATTAAGACTTGATCTAATGGATGTGATGACATCAGACTTCAGGATGGAAACAGTCACATGGTCACACCACTGCCTTGTCCATATAGGTCTGGACTTTAAAAATTACAGCCACCTTGATCTTGAAATGAAGGTTATTTATAATACTAGCCTTATTAGTTCTGAACTTTTTTCTTATCCTTCAGTTTTTGCTGAAGAGTGGTGCTTATTCACAGGATACCTTAGTCAGAGGCTATAACAAATCTCTTTCCTCTGATACTGGACTCCTCAGACCCAGGTAATATTTGACTAGTTTCTACAAATATATGTAAGCTATGGTATGGCCACAATCTTCAGCTTATGTGTAGAGCTAGGCACAGGCTGAAACATTGCTGGCATAGAGAGGAACCATGGAGTGCCAAGCATGAGCTTAACATTTTTGTGTTTATCAGGTTGAGATATCCAGAAAAAATACAGAATTCCTGTGTAAAGAGATCCATTTGGCAGCCAGCTGAGTGGCCATGCTCATCACCAGCTTAGAATGTAGGTCTGGCACTTCATTCTTAGCTGACAAAATTGCCTCAGTTACATCAGCTCTTCTTCCAAATGACCCCAGGAGTGGCACACTAACTCCACTCTCCCCTTTAACTATGTTTTGGCTGCTGTTCATTATTTCTAATTTCTATGAGTTCACTTCTGTTACCCATACTATGAGGCATACAACTTATGGATCCCTGTCCAGAGATGGCTAGTGCTGATGTCTTTCTGAGTGCAAGAAATCTACCGGGTTCTGGTTACTTCATTTTAGGGACAGGATCTTACTATCAGCTTTGAAAGAGGCTATTGTTATCCTAACCCTCAAGAAAAAAAAAATCTTCGGGCTTGAATAATTTAGACAGTCATTGCCCAGTCTCTAAAATCCCTTTCTTTGGGAACTTGTGTATCCCTGTCCCATCAAGGCTAGTGAAGATTAGCCAGTGATGGCTAGTTTTCACATGTTGAGTCCAATAATCTACCATATTCTGGTCACTTAATTGAAGGACAGGATGTTTATGTTAGCTTTGAAAAAGGCTATGGTTATCCCAACCCTTAAAAAAACATTCTTGCTCCTGAATAATTTAGACAAGTTACTGCCCAGTCTTTAACATCCCTTTCTTTGCAAAGTTTTTGAGAAGGTTGGCTAAAAGCAACTAGCCTATACTCACATAGCACTTTTCTGTTTTTATAAAATTATTTAATGATCTCCACATGGCAAGAAACCAAATGTACAATACATTTGGACCTGCCATATCTCTCTGCAGCATTTTATACTGTGGACCATGATATTTTGATAGACGCCTTGCCTGTGTATTGTGGTATTTCTGATATGTTTCTTGATTGGTTTACCTCATACATAAATAAAAAAAGTATTCCAAGATCAATGTAAAATCAAAAAGAAATAGCATAAATTAATAAATTGTGACAATGAACCACACGATTTTATTAATCAGGCTGAGCACTTTTGTTCCATATAAGACATCTTTAACAGAACCTCCAGCTAACGTAGTACAACTTCCTTATGTAACACAATCATAGAGCCAGACGCCAACAACATCCAATGAAAAATCAAATTATATAATCAAATATAAAAAACGTGCTCCAAACAAAATAACACCATATATTTATATACAAGTAAACCTGTTTTAACAATTATTTAACTATATCAAGTAGTATAAAATAATATTAAAATATTGATAAAAATTAAGGGCTTCATAGCAATAAATAGGAAATTGCAAATATTGGAAAAAATATAGCTATAAATTCTCAGACTTCATTAGTCATAATTTAGCTACCTGTAATTTTAGGAAATGCAGTCATTTAATGTGGAGAAATTGATTGCATTTCACAACTGCCAATGCAGTTCCCTGTACTTCTGTCTAGCCTCCCAGTTACTACCTGTGGCATATGGGGCATCTTCTCCAGGATGTAAGACACATTTTTTATGAAACATTGCTCTCACCTTTCTTCCTAATAGAATAAACAGGTTCATAAATGCTGTCCCAAAAGGAACATTCTGTTTTCTCAACATAAAATGCCATAGAAGAGAGACAGTATGCAATATATATACCACCCCCTGTGTTTACAATTAAATCTCCTATTATAACAAGTGGAAATAGGATGGGAGGAAAGCTCCAAACAAACTAAGTGTGGTATCATATTCGAAAATGCAGACCAAAACCACTTGTTACATGTTACGAACACCATTACTTGGAAATAATAAAAAAAACAAATGGATTCTTTCTTTTGGATTTCCATCTATATAAATTGTTTAATTTTATCCATTTCCCTTTTTGACAGGCAGACCTACAATTTGCACTCCCAGTACAACCTTAATTCTCTCCCTCCAGACACTTAAACGTTTCTTACCCCTCATAATAAATTTACTTGCAGTGATCACAGTTCTTTTTCTGTCCTAACTCCTAAGCTTTGGGAATCATTCCTTACTCACTTGAAAACTAATAAGTCTTATCCTACATTCTGAAAGAAATTAAAAAAAGCATTTGTTAAAATCCATAAAATTCAAATGTTTCCAAGATAATACTTTTCCATACTTATATCGCTTCTTCTACTTTTCTACTCTGTAATCCTTCTTAATGAAAGTACTCAGACATATGCATGATATTAAAAATTTCAGCATATAGCATATGCTGTATCACTCCTTCCATGTTTAACATTGTAAACCCATACCTTCTATATTTGATATTTATTTATCCTGCACACATTTCCCCAGATGTAGGCTTTACATATGCATGCGCACACCTCTCTCTCTATCTCTCTCTCTCTCTATATATATATATATATATATATATAAATACATACTGTATAGGTTTATAGATTAGTACGAAGCTAACTACCGTTATGAGCCATTTTAAGCCTAGTCAGTTACTCCATGTGAGAATCAAACCCTGCACTTTGTGCTTGAAAGGTAAAAACCGTAACCATTAAGCTAACCTCCCACATACTTTGCTGTAAATATTTTATGGTGATATTTTTATACTGGTATTTCATCTATGTTGTTTTATTTATCTATTTTTCCTTACATTTGTTAACCTGGGTAAAGTATTCATCCATACGAGCCTTTCTTAAACTATGCCCTGAAGCACTGCCTGGTCAATTGATCTGTTCAGAATCACACAACAGACAAATGGAGGCAGATGGACTCAAATCTTAGACTACAGCAACAATATTTTTCTTGAATGTGTACTCACGGACTGAGTTTGGAAAAAGATGTATTCGAATCAGTATCCTATCCCAGCTGACAAGTTTAGTAGCAAATAAATACATATTGGAGCTTATATGAAAAAGTGGTAAAACAGAAGAGTCAGTACTGATGACAATAATGTTATTACTTTCCCCTGACCGGTGGGGCATCCTATTCAAGATGTTTTCCAGTTCCCCAATGGCTGTGGAGTTTGTGCATTTCGGTAAGAAAGGTGATGGGATACAGAGAATATCCCCTTGCTGCAAATGTTTTTGTGTGTGTGTGTGTGTGTGTGTGTGTGTGTGTGTGTGTGTGTGTGTGTGTGTGTGTGTGTTGTCTACAGGTGTGGTTGGCATAGTCAGGACTGCAGCTGTTCGCTCTTTTTTGCTTTGTATATCTTCTGTAGGTCCATTATAGTGCATTCTTTGTTTTCATATGAATCCATTTTGTTTTATTCCTTATGCAAACTACATTTGTCTTCTACTTCCCCTTGCAGCTCTACTGTGTCTTCACTGGCCACTCATTTTACTGTTATCATTTCTGAAGAGATTCTTCATTAAAGGCCTCCTAGACATTCTATTTCTCCAGATGAAATGTCAACAGTAAATAAAATGATGACATTCCCTCTACATGGACCTGTTTTCTAAACTGTACTTCAGTATCTTTCCTGAAGTATGCCCCCCCCCCCCCACCCAGGACAGTGTCCAATTTCAGGATTTAATTTCCATAAAGCCATATATAGTATTTCATGTTGATCCAGTTTCTTTAACAACAAATTTTTCTTCTATACAGGAAAAAGAAGTTATGTCTTACCATAACGTTCCATCTGTATTGTTGATCCTCGTTCATTCCTTACGTCAGGTAGTCAGTTCCAACCTCGGAACCGAGCCTGCCATCTTCCAAGCTTGTGTCAGCCACAAACTCTCGAGCTAAACTCTTACCCAGAAGTCCCCTCTCCCTTTTACCTCAGATTGAGTTTGCAAGTCAAAAGAAGGTAGAGGTTACCTCTGGTCAAATGACCTAACAGAACCGGATGGTGAGATCCACTATAAGCCTCAGGAGGGGGAAGGAGGGAGGGTCGTAATGACTGAACGAGGATCAACAATACAGATGGAACATTATGGTAAGACATAACTTCTTTGTCTGATATTGTTAATCCTCGTTCATTCCTTATGTCTGGGACAGTGTCCCCAGCTACCTTTATTCCTGGGAGGCTCTCATGGAAGGACATTCCTGAGCACCATTGAACCAAAAGATGCTTTTCCTCTGGAGGCCAAATCCAGTTTGTAATGGTTTATGAAGGTATGAGGTCTAGCCCAAGATACAGCTGCACAAATGTCATGTAAAGAAGCTCTAGCATGGAAGGCAGCAGAAGTTGCTACCGACCTTGTGGAATATGCTCTTATGGCTGTAGTTAGAGGGATATTGTGCTATTTGTAAATAAATGTTACACAGTCTTTTAACCATTTAGCCAATGTGACCTTAGAAACAGCACAGCCTAATCTAGGTCCAGAATAGGCCAAGAATAACTGATATGATTTGCGAGAAGCCTTAGTTCTGTCCAGGTATAAACAAATTTGCCTGTGAATGTCTAGGGTATGTAGGCAATACTCTTCCCTGTTAGAATGATTGGGAAAGAAAACTGGCAATTCAATGGTTTGGTTAATGGACATTTCAGAGATCACTTTTGGCAGAAAGGAAGGATTAGTACTCAATGACACTCTATCTTTATGAAAGGCCAAGTAGGGCTGTTTGATGCACAGAGCTTGACGTTCAAAAATACGTCTGGCAGAAGTAATGGCAACCAAGAACAAAGTTTTCCATGAAAGAAACTTGAGGTCGCATGAAGAAGCTGGTTCAAAAGGTGGTGTTGTCAGAGCTTGCAGGACTAATGACAGGTCCCATGGCTTGGTAGGTTCTCTAAATGGGGATTTCAAATGATTTACGCCTTTTAGAAAGGTCTTGCATAATTTGTGTGACATAAGGAAAGACTTGGACACTATTGTGAAAATTAGATATTGCGGCCAAATGAACCCGAATGGTAGAAGCAGATTGGCAAAAATCTCACCTGACCCCATCTCAGTCCATAGAATTCATTGGAGAAGGCCAGATTGGAATAAACTTGCCAGGTATTCCAGTACCACTGGCACTGGTGTTGAAAAGGGGTCTATCTGCTTTTCCTTCAGCCAAATAGTAAACCTTTTCCACTTGCTGAGGTATGTGTTTTGGTGGAAGACATGAGATGCAATAAGAATATCACGTACGGGGGGAGAAATATAATTCTGCCTGGCAATCACAGGACATGGAGGAGCCAAGCTGTGAGCTTCAGACTGTTCAAGTTGGGGTGAATCAGGTTCTGCGGATGGGAGATCAAGTCTGGAGCTGGATCGAGACTCCATGGTTGATCTAGTAGGTGAGGCTATAGAAAGGGGAACCAAATTTTACAAGGTCATTATGGCGCTATGAGGATTACTTTGCTCTTCAACCAGCGGGCTTTCTTCAGGAAATGGGGAATGAGGAGAAGAGGAGGAAAAGCATAAAGTAGACCCGAGGGCCAATTGTGGACTAGAGTGTCCCTGGGTGACTGTCCCGGGGGGGGGGGGGATCAGGGTGAAGTAATTGCTGCATTTGTAATTGATCGGGGATGCAAAGAGGTTGCAGCAAGAGAGACCCCAGTGGTTGAAAATCTGTGCCGCTACTAAAGGATTCAGGGACCACTCGTGAGGTTGTAGAATGCACCTGCTGAGTCTGTCTGCTATCATGTTGGAACTCCCGAGAATGTGCATTGCGATGAGAAAGCGGTTGGTAGCCATCGCCCATTGCCATATTCTCCTGGCCTCCTGACAAAGAGGGTAAAATCTGGTTCGGCCTTGTTTGTTGATGTACTAGACTACTGCCATGTTGTCTGATTGTATCTCAATAGTCCCTGACGGCAGTAGGGGACTGAATGCTTGCGACCCTAGAAGCACCGCCCTCAGCTCTAGCACATTTATATGCAGATGGGCTTCCATTTTGGACTACGTGTCCTGGATGGTCTTTCCCTGAAATAGCCCCCCCCCACCCCATCAGGGAGGCATCATTGGTCACTGTAGCCATGGGCTGTTGGGGGAGTAAAGAGGGGAAACCATTGTGACAGATTCTGTGACATCCACCAAATTAAGTCTTGTTTACACCTCTGGGTTACCCGAATCTTGGATGATAGAGGGTACTGAAAGGGATACCACTGGGTGAGTAGTAGCCATTGTAGAAGCCTCATGTGGAACTTTGCAAGGAGGACAATATTGATGGAGGCTGCCATGGAACCCAGCAGCTGGAGAACAGAATGTGCCATGGATTTTTCTCTTGAAAGGATCGGTATGAGTTGTTTTATCCTCAGGATTTTGTGCTCTGGAATGGATGCTCTGCAGTTTTTTTGTATTCAATAGGACTCCAATGAATTCTATGGACTGAGATGGGGTCAGGTTAGATTTTTGCCAGTTTATGGTTATGCCTAGCCTTCCTGCGGTGTGGAGAGAGTATGCCAAGGCTGCTTCCAATAGATGTCTGGTGGGGGCGGTAATGAGCCAGTCATCTAGGTATGGAAACACCTGGAATCCCTGTAGTCGCAAGTGAGCTGTCATGACTGCCATGCACTTTGTGAACACTCTGGGGGCTGTAGAGAGTCCGAAGGGCAGCACTCAGAACTGGTAATGACTGGCTCCCGCACGGAAGTGAAGGAATCTTCTTGATGGTCTGTCCACCTTTATGTGGTAGTACACATCTTGAAGATCTATAGAGCACATCCAATCATCTTTTTCCAAGAGTGGGAGGATAGACTGAATTGTGATCATCTGGAATTTCTGTACCTTTACAAACTTGTTTAATACGCTGAGATCAAAATTGGTCTCCAGTCCCCGGTCTTTTTTGGCACCAAAAATAGTCTTGAGTAGAATCCAGATCCTATCTGGTCTGGGGGGACTACTTGGATGACTCTTTTTTCTAGCAGCTTTGAGATGTCTAATGCTGCTTCTTCCCTTTGACTGGGTGGAATGTCGGGAAGGTCTCTTGGGGGGATGGGACAAAGATCGAAAGGGATATGATAACCTCTGGTTATTATGTATTGTACCCAAGAGTCGGTGGTAATGGTTACCCAGGCAGAAGGGTACAAAGAGAAATGACCCCCAACTGCTTCCAGAGAAAATCAGTTGAGCCATTCTTCAGGAGCGCTGGTAGGATTGACCAAAGAAGGAGTCTCTGGAACCCTGGTTTCGTGGAACTCCTCTGCCCCAAAAGGGGCGTCTTCCATATGAGCTTTCCCCTCTGCTTCTAGGGAAGAAATCAGCTCATGTGTCATGGAAAGAACCTTGAGACTTTTTGTGCCACATCTTCCCATTCTTCCGGTTTCTGGAGAAAACCAGTTGAGGGGAAGAGTAATGGATGCCCATGGCAGTAAGGGTCTTACCATCCTGTTCACATCTAGCCAGTGTGTCTTTCACCTTGGGTCCAAATAATGAAGAGGCTTCAATGGTAGCATTCAGAAAGGAAGCCTTGAAGGGTTCCGCGAGGTCACACAGGCGCATCCAGGCATGCCATCTCATGACTATGCCTGCACCCGCTGCTCTAGCTGCTCCTTTTGATGTATGAGAAATCAGATGCATGGAGGAGTTAGATACTGATTCAAGGGAGACTAACTGTGAGGCCACTTTGTCACGGATCTCATCAGACACAGCTATGGCCAAAGTTTCAGAGAACTCAGAAAATAAGTCTCTTTGAAGCCTGGTAAAATGTGCCATATAATTCAGGGACCTAACCACAAAGGTCGCTGATGCAAAGGTACACTTCCCTAATCTGTCCATTGCCCGGGACTCCTTGTTGGGCAGATGGACATTCTGACTCTCTTCTGCCAGATCCTTTTCAGTTGCGGACGCCACCACCATGGCATCTACTGGAAGACCTTTGGACCAGTGGGGGTCAGTATCTGGAGGGGACAAGATTTTATCTGGCCTCTGGGGAATGGCTTTAATGGTGTCAGGAGCCTTCCATGTACACTGCATGATGAGCCAGACAAGTTCATTGGCAGGTGGAGTAACCTAGAAGGTAGGGGGCTGGGCACGAAAGGCCTACAGGAACACAGACTCTTCAGAGATTGGGTTAGAGGGCTGCCAATTACCTCTCTGTTTAAGGATTTCAAGGATATCCCCAAAGGATACCTCAGAGGGTGATCGAGGGGACATTTCCCCATCATCAAAATCTGTGTCTTCCGTGAGGGACTCTTCTGGGGAGACCATGTGCTTCCTCTTACATGAACTCTTGTGACGAACTTCCTCAGAGGGAGATGCTGGGGAATACAGTGCAAAAGGGGTCTCCTGTGGGAGTGTATCCTGAGGCCCTTGTACCCGGTGTCTGCTAGGGGTAGCTTGTGTGAGTTGCGGGCCAGAGGAGGACAGAAAACCTGGTGGCACAGGATTGCCTACAGTGGTAAGAGCCTTCTCCATAAGTTGAAAGGCTAGTCCACCTAAGGAGGGGTGGGAGCCTACAGACACCCCTCGCTCAAGCAAGCCAGCCTGCTGACTAGGAGTCTCTGGATGGCCATGGGACACAGGGGAAACCGTGCCACAGCTAGCATCCTGAGAAGTGACAGGAGTAAAGTGTCTCTCCTGCCAAAAAGGCAGTTGTGGTTCCTTAATAAGGTCAACAAAAGGAGCCACAGCAGGGGGAGTCTGTGCTCTAGGAAGGGGCTTAAAGGCTGAAGATGGCAGAGGAGAACAAGTAGGGATCTCTGAGGAAAAATGTTCCACTCCAAGGGAGGGATAGGTCTTGGGAGGTGGGATTCCTCTAGCTGAAAGCAACTGGTCCACAATGGATGCCACATCATGTTCCGAGAAGCTTCTAGTGGATCTCATGGACATAGCTGATGGGGAGTCAGGTCTATCTAGAGATGGAGTAAATTGAGAGCCTGCAAAAGGGTCTTTAAAAGGAGAATAAGTTGTAACAGCAGGTAGGATAGGTGTCTGCACCAAAGGTAACGGTGCTGTAATGGCTTGTACTATCAGTGTCTGCACTGAGAGAGTTGTCGGTGCCGAGAACAGAGTCTGCACCGACAATGTCCATGCCATAGTGGTAGTTGGCAATGTAATTGGTGCCAAGAGAGTCTGCGACGACCAAGGAGTACTTGAAACCGACTGGATAGTCAGTGCCGAGAGCACTGTCAGTGTCGAAGAAGGTACAGGTGCTAGAAAATCCCTCTTGTAGCAGTCTGCATCGACTATATGGTCGATGCCAGTGAAAGGGTCTGAACCGAACAGCCCCTCGCTTCCAGTGTTGTCTGAAGCACACTTGGTACCATAGTAGGAGTCAGTGCCGATGACCTTGGAGCTGTAGGTCTTGGCTCCGAAAGCCTCAGAGCCAAAGAAGACCATTCAGAAGACAATTTAATTTTCTTTGGACTCGGTTCCTGGGGGTCCCCAGCAGGGGACGAAGGAAGAGACTTAGTCTTCTTAAGGTTGTCTTTCTTTCTATGGGAGCTAGGAGGGGATGAAGCCTCCGACCCAGAAATAACTTCTGTAAAGGGGGGTTTCATAATACCCATTAGACTTAGTTTGTTTTTCCTCTCTAAAAGGGTCCGGAAAGAAAATTTTTTACAAATCCCACAAGGTGGGTTGACAGTTAAGTGAGGTTCAGCCAAGCAGTACACACATAAGGCATGTGTGCCTGAAATAGGTAACTTGTGGCCACAACTAGTACATCTCTTAAAGTCCGGACATCCTTTCTTTTCTGCCATGATAGGGAGAGAAAAAAATAGATAGAAGGGAAAGAAAAAGAGAAAGTAGAGTACCAGCTATGGTACAAAGAATACCCGAAGGTACGAGGGGAAAGATTACCAATGATGGTAAAACAGATACCAAAAAGATAAGAAAGAGGGTAAACACATAAAAAATAGAGTCGCTAGATGTGATAGGGTAAGGGACAACTATACAAATAACTTTCCTTGAAGAAAGGTAAATTTACGAGATAAGAAAACCAAAAAAGTAACTTAGCTCAAGAGCAATGGCTTGACACGACTGAATGGCAATGCGGCAAACGAAATCTGGGGTAACAGGGAGAGGGGAATTCTAGGTAAGAGTTTAGCTCAAGAGTTTGTGGCTGGCACGAGCTTGGAAGATGGCCGGCTCGGTTCCGAGGTCGGAACCGACTACCCGACGTAAGGAATGAACGAGGATTAACAATATCAGATGTTATTTTGGATATTTCTCTAAACCAGTGAAACTATATCCATTTATTTGTATTTTTCTTAAAATAGAACTGTAAAAAGAGAATTTGCATGTGATTTCTGTATATCGTCACCCCAGATATAGCATTCAGAGAATAAATCCCATGTGACAGTCTTATATCAGTTATTTGTATCTTTCTTGAAAACAAAACAGGGTGGTCCAGTTTCTAAGCAGACCCTTTTTTAAATAGTTGCTTTGTTACATTTCCTTCCTAAAAGAGTATCAACTCTTTAATATTTGCGAGGCAGCCACTTGGATAACTATTTATATTTTTTAAGCATTACCAACCAATTTCCAGTCTAAAAGTAAAAGGAGTTTTGCCACTTCAAGTTTCTCACTGTTTTGTTGAGATCCAGCATACCTGCAGTTAAAATGCACACTGCTTGAAGCTAACACTGCATTACTTGGTAATATCTTAGTCATGTTTATGATTCGTGCAGGAAAGATTCCTATGGAGAACATAATAAAATTGTTTGACAATGCTCAGCTTAACAGAAGATGTTCAAATAACAGTATCACAGCTATATAGCAGGCTTCTACCCCTCTTCCACCTAGTGGCTCCTTCTGTATATACCTGCTAGTCACTGTATATCATTTCTCCTGGATATTTATTAGTTTATCAGTTTGATATACTGAAGCAGATTTATTAATCACTTATTTAGACCTTTGCACTTAAGGCTAGCCTAAGAGCATTATTAGGGTTACTTTTCTTGCTCAGCTTCATTTATGGGGATCAGAAAGGGCAGTCAGGGCATATGATGTTGTCCGTTTTATTTAATAGCTCCTTCTATTAACCACCGCAGGTCACAGACCCCAGGAAATTATATGTCTAAATAGGTCAGACTGGGCAGCCAGTCACTGGTTTGTAGTTAAGTCACATTCATATTTTTTTATTTATTTTTTTTTTTACAGCAATAATCTTGTTATTTAAGAGGATATAGATAGACTCATCAAAACCTTTTTCAGAGAAGCCCATTTGAACATGTTAGGTGATCAAATGGGCAACTCATCAAGAATTTTTATTTGGACAGTTATATCTTCCACATATTTTATACTTTCTCTCTAAATCAGCTTCCACGAAAGTCACCAAATCGCAGGGTAGGTTATATCCCTTACCAATATACTATTGTTTCATCTTCCATTCTTAGACAAAAAGCCTATAATAAAGTTACCCTGACACAGAAGCCTACATTTTTTGAAGATTTTCTTAAGAACACTCACACAGCTGCAATTATTCTTTAACAATTCAAGCCAAAAGTGTTTTTGAATGCATTACCCATTTGCTCTTGAGTGCTGTTAACACAATTGTATTATCTCCATTACCAACACATCTTTCAAGGAAACTGTATTTTCTTGGCTGTCTTATATTCACATCCAATTACCCGTAGTGTTTATTTATGGGCTGAACTCACACTGCAGGATGAAAAAGTAGAGCACACCTGGTACAGTCACAGCCCCAGGGAATAGTATTGGGAACATTAAGGTCAAAAGAACTACTGGAGCAACCCCAGAAAGAAGCTGATGGCCAGCTGGAGGGAATGTGAAGGGGGCCAAAAATGTGTTATTGTTTAACTAAAAAATAAAAAGAAAACAGAAATGCACTTTATTTTGCTTTATAAATACATTTTTTATCAGTGCAATCTTGGAGTTAGCATGTAGATGTATGTAAGTGTATATATATATATATATATATATATATATATATATATATATATATATATATATATATATATATATATATATATATATATATATGTGTGTGTGTGTGTGTGTGTGTGTGTGTGTATACAGTGGATATAAAAAGTTGACACACCCCTGTTAAAATGCCAGGTTTTTGTGATATAAAAAAATGAGACCACAATAAATCATTTCAAAACTTTTCCCACCTTTAATTGACCTATAACCTGTACAATTCAACTGAAAAAAAGAAATCTGTTAGAGGAAAAAATATAAAAATTAAAAAATGTACAATAAATTGATTGCTTAAGTGTGCACACCCTTAAACTAATACTTTGTTGAAGCACTTTTTGATTTAATTACAGCATTCAGTTTTCTTGGGTAAGAGTTACCAGCATGGCACATCTTGACTTGGCAATAGTTGTCCACTCTTCCTTGGAAAAGCACTCCAAATCTGTCAGATTGTGATCTCTTGTGCACAGCCCTTTTCAGGTCACCCTGCAGACTTTCTATTGGATTTAGGTCTGGGCTCTGGCTGGGCCATTCCAAAACTTTAATTTTCCTCTGGTGAAGCCATTCTTTTGTTGATTTGGATGTATGCTTGGGGTCATTCCCATGTTGAAAGGTGAAATTCCTCTTCATCTTCAGCTTTCTAGCAAATGCCTGAAGGTTTTGGGCCAAAAGTGACTGGTATTTGGAACTGTTCATAATTCCCTCCACCTTGACTAAAGCCCCAGTTTCAGCTGAAGAAAAGCAACCCCAAAGCATGATACTGCCATCACCAAGCTTCACTGTGGGATGGTGTTCTTTTGTTGATGCAAAGTGTAGTTTTTGTGCAAAACGTGCCTTTTGGAATTGTGCCCAAAAAGTTCAACCTTGGTCTCATCAGACCATAACACATTTTCCCACATGCTTTTGGGAGACAATGTATTGTTTTGCAAATTTTAGCCAGGCCTGGATGTTTTTCTGTGTAAGAAAAGTATTCCGTCTTGCAGCCCTACCCCATAACCCAGAAATATGGAGAATATGGGAGATTGTTGTCACATGTAGTACACAACCAGTACTTGCCAGAAATTCCTGTAACTCCTTCAGTGTTGCTGTAGGTCTCTTGGCAGCCTCCCTCGCCAGTTTTCGTCTTGTCTTTTCATCACTTTTTGGAGGGATGTCCAGTTCTTTGCAAAGTCACTGTTCTCCCATATTTTCTTCACTTTTTGATGACTGTCTTCACTGTGTTCCATGGTATATCCAATGCCGTGGAAATTTGTTTGTACCCTTCTCCTGACTGATACCTTTCAACAATGAGATCCCTTTGATGCTTTGTAAGCTCTCTCTGAATCATGGCTTTTGCTGTAGCAAGCAACTGATAAATATCAGGAAAATCATACTAGAACAGCTGAACTTTATTTGGGGTTAATCAGAGTCTCTTTAATTGATGGCAAGTGTGTACCCAAGAAGACTGGATGCTGTAATTAAAATAAAAAGGTGCTTCAACAAAGTATTAATTTAAGAGTGTGCAGACATGCAACCAGCTTATTGTATGTTTTTTTTTATGAAAAAACAAATATCACGGCCGGACTGCAGAGAAACATTCTAAAATACTTTAATTGAAAAAACAAAGTCCGGCCGTGATATTTGTTTTTTCAGTCCGGCCGTGATATTTGTTTTTTCAGTCCGGCCATGATATTTGTTTTTTCAGTCCGGCCGTGATATTTGTTTTTTCATTTGTTTGGACATAATATCGTTTTATGTTTTTTTTTATTTTTTATATTTTTCCATAACAGATTTGTTTGTTTTTCAATTGAATTGTACATTTTATACATCACATTAAAGGTGGGAAAAGTTTTGAAATTATTTATTGTGGTCTCATTTTTTTATATCACAAAAACCTGGCATTTTAAGAGGGGTGTGTCAACTTTTTATATCCACTGTATATATATATATATATATATATATATATATATATATATATATATATATATATATGTAGATATATATATAGATATACATATATATATATATATATATATTGGTCTATAATTCCCAGGGTTTGTTGCTAGGCCACCTTTTGTGGAGGGGAATAACTGTAGCTTGTGGTTAGGCTATGATTGAAAAGGTTACTTAGCGGTGATGCTAATTCATGTTTTAGCTTGTTTAGAACACAGCCTGTGATGTCATCTGGTCCCATAGAGGCCATGTTCTTTGCCCTGAATAGGGATTTGAGGAAATGTTCTTCAAATATGTAAGGTGGGTGGGCTGGAGTTTGGTGGAGGGTTTGTTGCATGTTAGGAGGGGATAAAGGAGTGAACTTTTCACCAAACCTGTCCACTAGCAGGTTCGCTATCTCTGTGAGGTCAGTATGTGTGATACCATTGACCACCAGTTCTGCACATGCTTGGGTCCTTCCCTTTAGGTTACGTACGTAGCTGTAAAAGGCCTTATGGCTATCCTCGGTAGTACTTGCTACGTTTCTCTCAAAGTAGCTCTTGGAGGATTTAACAAGTTGTCTTACTTGCCTGTTATGGCTGTGGCGGGTGCTTTTCCATTGTTGGGTTCTTGTCTTTGTTTTCTTGGACAGCAACATTTTGCATTTATTGTAGAGTTTGTTGATGCTGGAAGTACTTGGGGCTCTGGCTTTGACTCTATCTGGTGCAGCCAAGTTTATACACTTATGCAATGGGCTATGGCTAACCAAGTTGGGTGCAGCCATCAATTCCCAAAGTGATGTGAACGTCCTCAAAGACGGTCTCACCCAAACAAATAACTGGTGCCAGAAACTTGGCCTCAAGCTGAATGCCAAAAAATGCATCATCATCCACTTTGGGGAGAGTGATGTCCCCACATATTATCATATTAATAACGATGTCCTAAGTACACAATCAGTAGTGAGGGATTTGGGCACCCAGGTTGATAGCAACCTGACTTTTGACCACCATGTTGCTTCCACTGTACGGAAAGCTTTCTACATGGCCCATATCATAAGTAAGGGTATCTCTTCCAGGGACAAAGAGTTTATAACATCCCTGTATTCTTCCCTTATAAGGCCAGTTATTGAGTACAATGCCCACTTCAGCATGTACTGCACAAAACACATGCAGCTAAAAGCCCTGTCCCTCTACTCGGTTTCAATCAGACTCCTCAGAGGTGATCTCTATCTGGCATACAAAGTAATCTCAGACCCTGCCTTGATGGGATTGCTGCATATCCATAAGTTAAGCTCCACTCAACCAACCCATTTGCATGACCTCAACATGGTCTGTGATATCAATAGGACTTGTTGGCGGGACAGATTTGTGTCCCAGAGACTCTGCCCCCCACCCCATCTGTGGAATAGATTCCCTCTCCACATCAAGCAGAGTACCGCATTATCCCTTTTTAAGAGCAACCTGGATAACTGGATGGGAAACAAAAAAATACACCCCTGGGAGTCCACCTGTGTCCCTGCTGGACAGGGGCTTTGGGTCCTGACTTGTCTAAACATGGGCTAAACTCTTGGCTAGGCTTAAAAAGGCCTCAGGGCCAATAACCTAGTAACCTCTTATGATCCTATGCAAGTGATTCTACAGGGCATTAGTGTACGCTTTGGCGTAGTTACCACTTTCAGCTTGGGGTGGGGCTTGGAATGCATTTATACCTTCACCTAGGAGGGTATAGTTTGCTTTGGTGAAGTTATTTAGTCTGATTTCACCCTTTGTGAATTCTGGTATTAGTGTCAGTTTGATGATGACTGATCTGTGGTCTGTTTTAACTAATGAGGGTCCAACAGTTACAGCAGTGCACCTGTTTGACATGTTGGCAAGGACCAAATCTAGAATGTTTGTTCCTCTTGTCAGGGTATGGACAATTTGCTCCAGGGCATTTGAATTCACAAAGTCAAGGAACTTTTGTGCTAACAAGTTTGCGCTTGAGGAGGTTTCCCAGCTGTCGGTGGGATAACTGAAATTTTCTATAACCAGAGCGTTCAGTAAAATTTGGATTGTCTTCAGTTTGGTTAAGTAGGCATCATGGGTGTCGGGACCCATGGAGAGGGATCTATAACTGGCTAGGACTTGAATGAGGGTCTTACCCACTGTAACCTGGTCCTGGAGTAACTCCGTGGAGTTGTCCAGTATAACTAGAAGGGAGGTGAATTTATTTTTAATATAGATTGAAACACCACCTCCTTTGGTTTTCACACATTCATTTTGCAGTCTAAAGGTGTGGAAGGCATTGTAACCTTGCAGGGCCGGGGTACACTCTGAGGCCTTAAACTAGTTTTCTGTGACTGCATAGACATCTATATCTTCTAGTAATAGAAGTGTTTCCAGTGAGTGCGGTTTTTGGTTTAAGCTGTTAGCATTTAGCAGCATGACCCTTATTCTGTTCTGATTGGTTAATTTCATGTTGATAATGTTATTTTTGAGATCTATCCTAAGAAAAGGTACTGTGGGAGAGGCAATAGCCTTTTCTAGTAACCAAAATCCTAGGGGTGTCAGGTGCAAACTGTCTCTGGCAAAGCAGCAAGGTTTGTCAACCATGGCATCCCAGGCAGACAGGAACTGGATCCCCTTGGAATGACACAAAAACTAAGCCAATTATTGGAATCAATCATTGTTTGTTTATATTGTGGCATAATTCTAGGTGAGAGTAGTATGCTGCTCAAGGCTAGGGACACACCTGCCTGGGAAACATACTCAGAGAGCTCGACCATATCTCTCTTCATATAGTCCAGCAAGGCATGTCTCAGGTCATTCACACCAACATGAACTATGATAGAGACATAACGGTACTTGTTGCTGAAAGACCTGAGAGCATGCATGATCTGATGAATCCTGGCACTGGACAGACAGCTGACCATGACTTTCTCTTTGTCCAGCCTGGTGAGTGTGACATCCATGTGTCTTACTCTTGAGTCTCCAATGACAAGAAAACTTGTTCTTTGAGTGTTACACCTTACAGGCTTGGTGGGTGAGGCACTAGTGTTGGTATGTGCCATGGGTGCTGTACAGACTGTGTTAGCTGTAGCAGACTTTTATTTTGGAGGTCTCTGGTTTTTTGAGAGAACTTCCTTGTATCTTGCCTGTGGATTTACGTTTTTGATGCATACTATATATATATATATATATATATATATATATATATATATATATATAGGGTTCCTATCAGCAGACCGAAGACGCATGTTTTTGAATGCATCTTAGTCGAACTGACAAAACTGAAACTGCACAATATCGAAGCGGCATGTAAGCAAATTCTTTCCCTGGGAAAGAATTTGCTTGGCCGCTTCGGTACTTTGCCATTTTTGGCACTGTAGTGCGGTCTTGGAGTTTGTATATTTAAGTAGGGGGGTGTGGAGGGCACAGCGCCCCATGTCGGGGGATGTGGCGGTGAAGCCCCCCCACTTAATCTCATGCTTTAATGTGCTTACTTTTTTTTTTGTTGTTGGAACAGAGATTTTTTTTCCCTTGGAAAAAAATCGCTGTTCTGACAGTTCGGTTTTGTAAGCTTTTGCTTACATGGGGTTGATTAATCACCGTTTGCTTACTTAAGCATTCGGTGATCTAATATAGACCCTATATATATATATATATATATATATATAAGGGAGGTGTTTAGGTTTGGGGGGGGGGGGTTGACCCTGATAGAACTGTATTTTTCAAGCCAATACGGATTTTACATACAAGCAGTTTAGCTTTGCAATATCAAAGGGCCCATGGAGTAGTATATTCGTAGTGTATTGCCAATAGTTTTAATCATCTGTTACTACCATTTGAATATTTCATATTTATTGGAAGCTGTGCAGTAATATGATACATGTAATAATAATTTAGAAGTTTCAATCTATGGTCCATGTAGTTTTTTTTCCTTGTATGCTTTATAGTTCAATGAAAATTGGACCTGATCCTCACTGCATATGAAGTAAAACCTAACAATTTACTCTTTTGTATGATGACATCCATTGTATTTCTACACAGAAAGATCCCTGGAGCCAGCAACTATAAAACTGAAGTTTTTTGTTTTTTCCTGTAAGTTATACTTTTGCTTTCTCCCATTTATGCTGTCAAGGACAGTTTTATCTAGATATCATAGCCTGCCACAAGTTAATAACTTCTCACTGGTTCAGTATGGTTGAGAACACTGACCCCCACATGTTTCCTGAGCAGGCCTTGATGGAAAGTTCATAGGTAAATGCCAGGATATCTGTCCACAGACTATTACAAACCTAGCCAGCAAACACAGGTCAGAGTTAAACCCTGTATCTTCATCTTTGAGGTAAAGCCGTAAACCATTATGCACCCCCTTGTTGTTAGTCAGGAAAGTAATAAGGCAAGGTTCCACACAATTTCATAATGACCAGGTTGTTGTGCTGTGACCTTTTAAAAAGCAGGGCACTACACCTGTTAGCAGATAAGCAACACTCAGTTGGCTCAGAGTACTCATTTTCTCACAGCAAAACCCATGTAATCTGTTACTGTGTCCTCAGTCCCCACTCCTCTTAGCTCTAAAGTCTAAGCCATTTCTGAGCCATTACTGACTTTTGAACACTAAGTTTGAAATTAATCAGCGGAGTATTACTCTACTTTTTGTGAAACATTCCCAGACTATGTTGAGGTCTCTTACAAAACAGATGCATTTTACATCCTGAGATACCAAACCCACACTGTCGTTAGTCTTCTAAGGTAGACTGAGCTATTCTATGCCACAAAAATAAGACACAAGGTAACGATTTTGCAGACAGTGACTTTTTCTTCACTTTGCTTAACAAGGTTCACTACCAACCAAGTAAAATCATCCGCAGATGAGAATACTGTCAGTGAGAGGATATTTCTCAGTGCCAAAATCTTCTCAGAGCTTAAATTAGCCCAATGAGTTACTGCCTGTTTTATCAGATTTCTTTCTCATCCCTTTAAGTCCAGTAGTTTTCTGTTATTCAGCAGAGGCATTTGCATGTAGTTTAGTTGTTAGAGGAAGTAATTGCAAACTAGGGGACTGACACCTTTAAGAATACGAGACACAGAAAGCTCTCTCCAGGTTGAGTAAGATCTGTATCTCTGGACAACTGGCAGCCTGCAGCTGAAGTGAGCAGAAATCACAGCTCAGGGATAATTGCATTTGTTCAATGTCACATGAGTGTAGGCAGCCTTAATTGGGAAAAAGGCTGTCACCTCTATGCCTGCCTGAAAGCTGCAAAAATTAAGCCGAGGAAAAAAGAAATCCTACAGGTTTTTATTATAAAAAGACATGTTGTGCAGTAAGCAATGCAACAACACTTACATGTTCTACATAATTGCTTTCTTTCATTAGCTCTTACTATTTGTTTTGTAATCTAATGTTCTGTTTTGTTGCTGCTCCTAATAATTTTTATGTCTCTTCTCCTGAGCCATGACTGAAAATAGTCCTTAGAGGATTTATGCACTTACCAGGTAAACAAAAGCTTAACTGATATATTAGTAGATAAAAACATGTTTTTCGTAATCCTCAGGTTACACCTGTTGTTTTTCTTTTTAGTAAGCAATATTCTGCAGTTTCTTGCTTCTGTGAATTGCTGTTATTATTAATGTATTAACTTGGTAACCCTGCTGTGTACAAATGTCCCTTTTATGGGTTGGCCTGGAAGCACTGTCTATTTAAGAAGCATAGTTAGAATCATGTTAAGTAAATGAAGCCTGAAGGAACCAAACACATGAGTACATGATCAATAGTTAACAGTTCTTAGCTTTCTTCTTCTGGGATACACAGCAGTCCCAGCCAAACATGGACGCTCTCATAGGGTGACTTCTCCCATATGGTCTTTGAGAAACTCTAAGGATCCCTACTTGTTATTTCTGCCATTTCGCTGCTATTGTAACCACTGTGGATGTGATAAGACATACTTTTTTAACAGAAAGAATATGTGTTCCTTTGTGAATGTTTCCTGGACATACCCATTCATATGTTTGTTGAAGGACAGCTCATACCTACTAGAGAAACACATGGCACAAGTTTAAATTAAACTCAGCTTATATCCTTACTGGTTACGAATGCATCTTGTTCATTGTTTATTGTAGAAATATTTTTAAAAATAAAGCAACTGTAGTCCTTTCTGGATCAGTGGTGCAGATGTCAGTGCTCTGACTGCTATTGGTGATTTAAGAATATCTGTTATAGCATGACTTATTTCTCCCCTGTGTTAAAGTGGACATTCTCACACACATTTGTTCAGTTGCATGTACTCTGATAGCAGCGATACTGAACAATTCATTACTATGTACTCTTTTTTCATTGTGAAATTCTTCCTGAGTAAAACACAAAAGGGAAATTAATTTGAATAGTGGATGAATTGTAATGTAGCTTGCTGAACGTGGCTTATGTCTTTATTTTGCGTCAGCGTGACACAAGTAACTAGGAGGATTTATTTAATTCATTCGCAGGTGGAAAGCATTAACCCTTAAGAGGCTTTCCTAGATGTAGACAGTGATTAATAGCATGAGCTACACAGTATGGATTTTTTATTTTATTTTATTTAACTAGATGGCCATTGAACACAAATGTCCTTTTCAGAGGCAACCTGAAGCAATGTCGGGATAAATGACTTGCTCAGAGTTGCACAGTAGGTTGCAAAAATCAGACTCTGGACTGTAGGAATCAGTTCATTCACAGCTCAAAACCTTAATCCTCTGCCCTTATTGCCAGACAAAGACTGATAAAGTCTGAAACCTTAGTTAGCAGGTATAACACGGAATTACATATGAATACTGCTAACCAGAGACTACCAAGATATAATACTGAATTTATATAGTTGGAATGATATATAGATATGTTTAATGGAAACTAAAAGAAACTTAATCGAGAGTAAACTAAATTACATAGCACAGAAAAGTTATGCGTATGCATTATACTCAGTATTTTTATGCATACAGATTTATAGGTAGTTACTAAGCAAATGACTGTAAAGGGCTTTTGTAAGTCCAGCCATGCTTCCCAAATATATTCAACATGTTTTGATACCACACATTTTATTGAAGTTATAGTGCAGGTATGGGCGATCAAGTATGTCCAACATGTCTTATTTATATTGCAGATGAGGTTTAGGTCAGTAGATCAGGTGCATCAGATGCCATTTGTTTTATGGATGTGCAATAGCTCCATAAGGGCTGGAACAGAGGTTGCTTTGAGGGCCAGGAATAGATCACCTCAAGGCAGTCAGCAGGAGACAGGGTATAAGGATAAGGCTTTGGGGCAGTCTATGTAGGACATCTATACCATGTATTCCTTTTGTGGATGCTTCAATTATTGCATATGTCTACCTAGGTATATATTGAAGGGGGCATTGTACTAAATGATTGGTGTAATGACGACTGAATACAATGGAACAATATCTTTGGATGAAAATGTCATACCATTGCTTATAACTTACACAATGTAGAATGATTTTCTTATTACGGTGGACACATAATGGCCAAAGGCCAAGTCACAGTCTGCCAGTGTTCCCAAATCCCTGACCACAGGGTCAGTTGTTAGGGGTGTGTTATCAATGCAGTAATTTCTGGAGGTGGTTGTGTTTCCAAAAAGATATTATTATGGATTTTTCAGCATTGAGTTTTAAACTGTGACTCTGGCACTAGTTATCAGTCTGTGTCAGGCCTTCATAGAGGACATTTGTGCCTTTGGGGATACTATGACTGTGGTAGCTTGCAATTGTCTGTGAACTTGTTCAGTCGGCGGCCCTTGGTATTGGCCTTAACTTCAGATAAGTTGATGCCAAAAAGGAGCAGCTTCAACACTAAGCCCTGGTGGACTCTAATAGTAATGGCCTTTTTGTGGAGGTAGACTCACCTATCCTGATGTCTTGTGTCTTATCCCCAGTAGGCAACATACGGGTCTATATCTATTTTTGTGACCTTAACTACAATGGCTGAGTGGGGTATCGTGTCAAATGCTTTGGCCATGTCTAAGTATATAATATGCATCATTTTGCCATTCTCTGTTGCTTCAGTGACCCCAGAGAAGTCCAGCAGGCTGAGTAGGCACGATTTGCCCTTGATGAAACCAAACTAGGTTGCATCCAATGTCTGAAATTTTCTATGTCATTGTCTAGCATATCTTTCCATGGCTTTACATAGTAGTTTCCCAGGTCTGTGGTTGGCTCACCTTTGTGCAGAGGGATAACAGTTGCAGTCCACCATTCACTTGGCATGAAGGCTGTTTGTGAGACAAATATGTCAGAGTGTAAACAGGCTGAGGGACAGAGTGAAAACATACTGAAATAGTGCAAATTATAATTTTAAGTGTGCATCTAGACTGTTCTTGAAGTTTGAATATTAGTTTTATTTCCTATATTATAGGGGAATGCAGTTATAAGGTCTGAAAAGGCCCTACCATCCACCTTAACATTTGCTCGAGTTTGAAAAATTATGACAGCACCTTCAAAAGGATAGCAAGATAAACCTGTCTACTGTAAAGTGGTTAGACAACAGTCTGCCTACTGAATCTTAAACGTGGCAGGTCTATTAACAAAATCCAACTTTGTCATTTCTGGGAGCCAACCTAGCCTACTAAGAGTGGTACAGTGATGCTCCCATCTGACAGCCTGAATTATAAGTCTGCACATTTTTTTTAAATTATCTGTATAAACAGAGGAGTGCTTGGTTAGATATGAGACCGAAAGTCAGCCCATACTCTGTCTGGGGAATGAGGGTACTTCAGATATGTTGGCTGTTAGTTTAGTTAGTTAGTTAGTTAGTTAGTTAGTTAGTTAGTTAGTAGGCAGAGAGACTGTACTAGTGGTACCTTTTAGACATGACTGAAGTACAAAAACAACGTACATTATCAGACAGCATATATTAAATGCGTTTCATTTCAGTCTTTGTCAGAGACGACACTGGATAATCCTATGCTAGTAAAAGATAAAGGTTTAACAAACTCCTCAAAAACATAGACATTTTGTCTCACTAACCAAGAAAGTTTTCATGTGGAATAGAAAATTCATGAGCATTCCCGGATTGGAGGAATTGTGTTCCAAATTTAGGAATACAGAGAAAAAAGTATAACTAGAGTAGTAAAACATGTTGACTTTCACTTTGAAATGTCCTAACTGCAGCCTTCCTGTTAAACCCCTACCCCCACCGCCACTCATTAGGGCCCATCAATTTCCAGCTCTCTGCTTCCTTCAGATGCATAGAAAGACAAAAAAATGAAGCATTGGCAGAAAAACTAATCATGTGATGCCCCTGCTGAGTCAGAAAAGTCCTGTACAGACTTTCTAATAATTTTGCATTTACCATAGCTTTAAACTCTTTTTATAACTCTATGCAGCCTATCTAGGATACCTTGAAATCAGTTGCTAAATCCATCAGTCCCAATTCTGTCTATGATTGTAGATTAATTTCCACCCTGTCAATGCTAGGGAAGTTACTAGGGAAAATTGCTTATACTAAATTTTCCAACTATCCAAATACATCCAAAAACGCAGTTTACTATCTAGATAACATACAGTCTTGACTGACTGAAGTACCATCACAGCATTCAGAACACTCACTGACACCCCTCTGCTGGGTATGGGCAATGGTAACCTGACAGAAGTACTCAGCTTAGTCAGTTTTGACTTTCTTCTAGAGTCCCTTCTAGCTCTTTGGTTTAAAGATTATTTTACACACAACTGTTTCATAGCCAAAATAAAAGCTCCATCCTCTGCTCTATCAACTCACTTCAGAGCAGTACCCAGGGATCAACTATAAACCTGTTTTTTCCATTTTCACAAATTTTACACAAACCTACCTTGTCTCTCCACAATACTATACATGAATGCTCTTTTCAAGCCATAACAACAAGCAGCTATAGAGTAACCTCAAAAGGATTTCCAACTGCCTTCAAAAATTTGAAACGTCTGTTAAACACCATCAAGATCAAATCCACACGATTTCACACAAATAAAAAAAAACACTCTTGAACCCTTGGATTGGCATATGGAAGGCAATAATATAAAACCTCTAAAAAGAAAAAACAAACACTTTGAATCCATAGGTCTGGGACTAGACCAGAATCTCATCTTCAGTTTTTTACATATATCATTCAAAAGTTAAAATAAATAAACTGCTATTTTAGTCCAGGAAAATTTCTTACTTCTTTTCCCCTGAAGTCAGAATGTCAATTGGTAAAGTCATTATTTTAGTTCAGATAGAATACAGTTTGCCTTTATATTCTCAGCTTCTAAAAAAGAACATTTGCACTCTCCAATCCGTCATTAACAAAATTTGTAATTTTTTTTAGCCTGTCTCCTTAAAATGAACATGACTTTACAGTTCTTACAAAAGCAAAATAGCTCTCAGTCTAGCACAGATCACATTTTCCTCTGGATTCCCTCCTTTTCTGTCAACTTAAACTGTATTATTTTATATACTTTCTTTGGAGGAAAAGTTTCACTCAGTCTACAACATCAGATCCATATCAACTCATGCCCCAGTAGATGACAATGCATTGACCAAAGCTTTCCTGTATTTGCTCTTAAACTATTGGAATTTTCACCACCTGCATTGAAAAACACGAACTCATACCCTGACCTTTGGAAATTATCTCCAAAAAGAAGCACCGCGCAGATATGTTCTACTAAGTGAGCTAACCTAACTTATATTCTCAAAACACAACACATTATCTGAGAACCTCATTAAACTGCAGAAGTTTATCCAACAAGCTCATCTGATAAGTATAATTATGTAGGATATGTACGTATTTCTCCTTAGAAAATATGTTTACCACTTTCTTTGTATCAAATTTCTAAGTGAGCAGTGTCAGTATTCAAAAAAGTGTCCCTGATATGCGGTCTTTGTCCATGGATATTTGCAACTTTGCTCCTGATTCTGTAAGTTAGAGGTTATGAACTATGCTGCAATCAAACACTGTAGGACTGAGACTTGTGATACTTATAATTCCAACAGGGACATGTTTGATGCACAGTTTGAAGGACAACATGCTGTCACCTGCACGGACAATAAAAGAAAGATAATGGGAATATCGAGTAAGAGCTACCGAGGAATACAGAGAACACAAGAAAGAAGAGGAGGGCACCACCATTAACACCATGGGAAACAGCAACTCTAATTTCAGCAGAGTATGAAAATAGAATGTTTATCTTCATTATTGAATACATTCAGACAGGCAGTCCAAGAACCAGGGCATGGGCTTTCAACAATGGCAATATTTTTTTTTCATTCTGTGATCTCCTGTAAATCAACAAGACTACCACACTGTTTAATAGTCCTTTAGTCACATGGTAAGAATTTCATCTGTAAAACATTATATGGCACTCATGGCTTATCTGCTCTGATTGTTTTGAAGATATTCATGCAGGTAATGAAATACCAGTTTCTCCATGTTTCTTGCCAGACAAGGCAAGAATCATAAATAATTTGGGAGTTGTCTAGCTAGCACAGTATAGCAGTCTTAAGTACAAGATTGGCAATGAAACTATGGCTGAACAAGAATTCAGATGTGGGCCAGCATGAGAGAAACAAAATAAGCACAAAGGTTTATGAAACAAGTGTGCATGTAGTCGGCTCCAATACTGCCCGTCACAGTAAACAAAATGAGGAAGGAAGGCCTGTCTTCTGCAAGTTGGTGTTTATGGATTACAGTATGAGCAGAGAACAGGATAAAAGTACCAAGTGAGAAGCCATGGAGAGAATCATCTGGATGTAACAGATGTTTTAAAAATCTCTTCACATTTTATGAGTTTAATGTGCCATATCTAGTGCAGACATTCAGGGAAACATCATTGTGAGTTTCAATTACCAACTTTATTGTTAATTTTCTTGCACAACATGCTAAGATGACAAAGGAGGTGCCTGTTACATAATTACACAGCTAGGTGGCTTACCCTTTGTGCCATTTTACCATCATTTTTTGTTTAGGCATCAACTGCCTTGTTTTTAAAGGAGAGTACATATTATCTCTGGACTTTTTTTTACATAACTTGGAAATCTGCATATGCACAGTATGTTGATGCGTGGGTTCCAGGTCCTGAGTCTGAAGTCAAGAATGGGAAATCAAACTGTCTGTAAATAAATAAATAAAATAAAACGTATAGAAATGGAGGTGCTGCAGGCTGATACCCATGTGCTATGTCACCACTACCAAACACTTCACAAGTATAAGCATGCAGCCAGAATAATCAAGTATCTGCCTCTTCCCCATACACCTCCACCCAATAACTTCTTAAATTCTTCCAGCATGCTCTCACCTTCTCACAATACCAACACAAGCACAGATTGCCTTCCACTTTGTGCCTTACCTCCAACAGCTTGTCCCTGCCCACTGTCTTTTCTTCTTAGTTTCTGAGGTGCTCTGTTTCATTTATGTTACCATTTATGAATGTATTTATTGTCACTTGTTTACCAGAAAAAATTTCTGGGTCTACAAGACATATGTTCAGGGGTGGGAAAAGCTCAACAATCCCATACTCGTATTTCATTCCTTAATTTCCTTTCTCTCTGCCACATTTCTTCTCCAGTCCTCAATTTCCCTACACCATCTTTAATCCAGTCTACCCCTCTTTAATCCTGCATCTTATACCCCTAATTTTTTACATATTTTTCTTATCCTACCATTCATTATTCTAACCCATTCCTGCTTGCTAACATGCTCTACACTTGTCCTCTTTCCTTATTCACTGTACTTTTTCTAATCAGCTAAACCTGTGTCACACTTGTTCTTTACACCAGCCAGTCACCTCTTCTTCACCTTATATTTCAGCTTTACCCACTGGTGCTTTTGGTATCTGCCTTCCTCTGGTTTATTCACCAAACCTTCCAAATATTTCAGGCCACTTGTTCCCATCTTCTTATGCTTTTCCTAAATTCTTAATCGTACTATATCCAATACAGTTTCTGAAAGATTCCTGCCAAATTATCAAATTATTGTTTTATGAATGCTATTCTATAGAAAACTAATTACCGAAAACACTTTTAGTGATCCAAACAAAGCATTTTTTGCAGGAAGTTCAGGGAGATGTCTACATCCCTCATCTTATATATAACAACTCCATGGTTGAAAAAAAGAACAACATCAGTGATTGCCAAAAGTAATTTTCAGCCATTACACTTCAACTGAATGATATTCATAAACAGTCCACTTGCCAACTTGGTTCATTCCCTTCCTGAAATCTGCTTCCCTATCCCAAACCTCCTTATTCATCCCTTATCTACAGTCCTTTTTACTTCTTCCTTCCTTTGCTCCATCTTCCTCATGTAGCTCTTACTCCACTCATTTAATTCCAGTATCCTCTTTATCTCTTAAATTTTGCAGCATGTTTATTGTCACTGTATATCTCCTAAAACCTGGCACTCATCAATCATTTATGTTTTTAGACATTCTTATTCTGTCATTACTGATTCTACCACTATTCCCCTGAAACATTTTTATCACCAACAGACTTTTTTTCTGAATTACTTTCTCTTTCCAATATGCCTTAACACGTATCAGCAATCCTGTACTTATCATCTATGCAACATATCTGATACCTTGTACTTCAGTTCCCTCCAGTTCCTGTCTTTGATTTCTTTAACTGTGCAAACACATCAAGCTTATGAATTTCCCTATTCTGAATATACAGAAGTCCAATCTGTACTTTATTTCCCCACTCCTAATATAATCAGAAATTACTACTAGGGATGATATGCCAAGCCTGTTTCTTCTGCAAATTCTGCAAAGCTATTCAACACATTTGGTAATGCCTACTGTGCATCTTCAAAAGTGCCATTCAATTTACAAGCTTGGAAGATTTTTTTCTTGGAAGTTCCTCCATAGAGCCTTTTACACTCCCAAATAGGATTGCTAAAATGGATTCTTCTAAGCACTTGGTATGTTGGAGATGTTCACAAAATTGTAATGCTGACTGGATTCACATAATTTTTGATTGCAATAAAATTAAAAGATTCTGGAAGAAGATTGGTAATTTCCTCCAAGCTATTTTTACAGATTAATTTGTATTAACTAAATCTCTGATTTTCCTGAATGTTACTGAAACAAATGTTTTGAGCAAGAAGAATTTATATCTCTTATGGACTATTCTAGCAATTGCTAGAAAATGTATTTCAAGAAAATGGAAAACTCCTTCTGAACCCAATATTCAAGAATTTAAGATTTTACTAGAAGAAACAATACATTTGGAAATAAAGGTAAAAGAAGCAATAATCTTCCCTAATAAATGGATCAACAACCCTTGGAAGAAAGTTCTTTCTCTTATTGAGACTCTAAAGATTTCCACAATCTCTTAGTACTAGAAGAAAGTACATTGATATTTTGTAATTGTGTAACTAATTCTCTCTAACTAAATATTCCCTTTTTTGTAGGCCATATGTATATATTGTATATAGTTTGTTATTTGAATTATTCACATTCTAGTAGAATTTATATTTATTGTCTTTTTGAAAATCAAAAAAATTATTTGAATAAAAAAAAAAGAAGTACCATTCAAATATCTGCAAACATACATAAACTATTATTTTTACCTTGTCTCTACAACTATCCAGGTGATGCCATATACTTTCTGCCCATTTTCCCATTACAATGTTGCTCAAATCTGGCAGCAAAAGGCATCCCTGGCATGTCTCCCCTTCCTAATGACACGCCATCCAACACCTCCATTAACTATAAACCTAATATATAGTCCATTATATATGGCCTTAATTCCCTGTAAAAACGTATTCCTCTCTCAGGCACCTGACTTAATTTTCTCTGCAAAACTTGCCACTTAAGCATATCAGATGCTTTTGTGATATCAATTAACACAATCTTAACCTTTGTCTGTCCTCCCTTCTCTGTCTAAGCAAAAATGTTTAACAGCAACCTCCATCTTTTTGAATCCCTAGGTTTACAGGTATCTAAGGTATATAGATTTAACAGACTCTTATAAAAGCAATACAATTGCAAGTACTTTCCTTTTTAACAGGGTAGTTAAACATTCATTCAGATTCGTTCCTATTGATACCATGGACCAGCACATCCCCGCAACTTCTCCAGCCATCCTGATTGAGATGGGTATCTTGAGACAGTGTAATAATTCAGTGCTGTCTGATGATCATTTTGTTACTCAAACAACATAATACAGTTCCCTGGATTCATAAAGCTTCATGCAAGAATAAGGCTATTCTTGCATGGAGTGGTTCATGTCCATTTAGGATAGCAGTGTGCCTTGCATATACATGAAGGTGCACTGCTATCTAAACTAAATGGACACAAACCAGGAACGTGTGCAGGGGGCATGTATCAGCAATGCCTGCACCTGAAACATGCCCCCTTCACTCTGAAAGTGCCATTCTGGCTCTAATATTATATAGTAAACGAGTGTCTGCAGACACTGAAATGTAAATAGCTAACATTTCAGTGTCTGCGGATACTGAAAAAAAAATAAAATCCACAAACACCTAGAAGGCAGCAGCCTTCAAGTGCACAGCCCCAAATGCATGCACTCTTGCCCTACATGCATGGAAGCAGAAGGGCAAGAGGAAATTAATAAAAAATAAAAAAAATGTAATAATATTTTTTTCATTAAATAAATCCAAAGTTTAAGTGCCGCACAGCTTGTTTGCTTGGCGTGCCTCTATGGTTAGCTTAGATGAAATCCTGAAAATGATAGACAAGTGCTACTGTGATAGAAAACATCATCAAGCTGCTGTAGCATAGTGGTACTGCCATGGTATAGCATGTAGAACATGTTCAGTTTGAATCCCCCCTGGCAAATGATTTAATAAACTTTTAAAACAATAAGTGAGAAGGTCACTGAAAAAACAGTCAGTAAACACAAAATGAAAACTCCAGCAAAGCTAGAACTTCCACTGAGTGAACTCCCAAACCTCTTGTATCAGAGGCACATGGGATATATGCAAATGATCCTTATAAACATTAGGTGTTTCAGCTCATTGGCATGTCCACAGCTAACGGGGTTTGGTTTTATTGGCCTTAAGTTGTCTAGTAAAATGATGAAACAAGTCATGGGTCTTCAGAAATGAGCTGAAACACCTGATGTTCTAAGGATCATTTGTATATATCCCATGTGCCTCTGATACAAGAGGTTTGGGAGATCACTCAGTGGAAGTTCTAGTTTTGCTGGCATTTTAATTTTAATAAACTTTTAAGGAATGTGAATGATAATGTCAATCATATGGCTCAAGTATAGCACAGTAGGGGTGGGAATATGCAAACTATAAATGTAAAAAATATATTAATAAATTTAATGAAAAAAATAGATTTAAGCAATGTTTGCTAATGTAAGCATTGCTTACCTGCTTTCAGCTCTGCTTAGCTGGTGTAAGCATTTCAGTGTGGATTTGCATGGAGCTAGGCATAGTGCAGCATATCAAATCTGGCCAATCAAGAAAAAGTGTGGGAAAACTGCCTATCTAAACTGCACAGGCAGGAATACAGCCATAAACATTTGGGATTGCACACAGCAGGACCAAAATGGCTGACATTGGAGAAGGTGTGCACTTCTGAGTGCAAAGTTGGGGCATCCAGGAGTCCAGGGTCATGGTTTGGCTCCTAGTTAAAAACCATGACAGCAGGCTGCTACAGGGCCAGTAACAGGGCTCTCAGTACAAAGTGGAGGCCTGGGACCAGCTTACACATGATCTCACCAGTGCCACTGGCATACCCCGGATTGGTGAGCAGGTACGTCATCACCATAATGACCTAAAGTGGAGGAGGGGTGCACTCTTGGACCAGTGGATCAAAAAAGGTCCCATCTGTCTGTAAGTATGCAGTCTTATGTATCTCTAAGTATAGAAAAAGTTCAACTTGTGACTGTGCAGGTGTGATTAATGTATGATGTCTCCCCATACAGCTGCTGCAGAGAGGTCCCAGAATGTGCAGACTCATGCCCAGCAACTGGCCTGGCTACATTGGCAGTATGGTGAGTACAGAATACCCCCTACTATTAGCAATAATAAATCAAAATTATAGTAATGGTAGTACTGCCTGTATATGTAATTGTGCTGTAAAAGTCTGGAATAAATGCCTGTGTCAGGCTGCCAGTGTTACAATGGAGTATTCCCAGCTGCTGTATAATACAGATATCAGTAGCAAACAAGGTACAATATGTAGGAGAGGAATATTAGAATATGTATGAGTGTGTCTGAGTGAACCTGCCAAGAAAGTGCCATGTCAGGGCTACTGTAACAGTTAGAAATGAAAAGCATTCCCCTGTGCAGATCATGCAGAAATAGTAATTGTGGAGAAATAAATTGTACACAGATATGTATGTCAAAACTAATAAAGGTGATCCCAAACACTGGTGTGTGTCATCTCACTTGTACCTGATAAATAGAAATGTGTATGTCCTGCAGAATGCATTAACTGAGGTGAACTGATTTAGCACTGCTTGTCTGCATACTTTAGAATGGGCATGTCAAATAACTAGAAAAAAGAAACAGTACATATTCCCATCAGAATGTGTTTTACTTGTTTGTCTGCCAGCATTGTCCTGTGTTAACCTTTCAATTTCAGCCGGATGTAGCTGTGAATGTACTGAGAAATGTATAAGGCTAACAGGTGCAAACCTAAAACCTACACTGTGTACTCAGGAATCTAAATTGCACTATGTAGTTGTAAAACAGTCAAATGTGCAGTCCAGCTAATGTGCAAATGTTTCACAAACAGAGACACCAGTGTCTGTTGTGTATGCATAATTTGAACTGAAAATGGGAAACAAATAATGCAACGTCATAATAAAAGTACTGTGCACAAAAATATGTTTGAGATAGAAATGTCACAAGCAACCCACAGCACCTCCCCAGTAGCTCAGTCTGATAAGAACTAGGCCTGTAATTCAATTGTGCACACACAGCATGGTTTGAATCCCGCCACTAACATCTCATCAGTCTGATAAGAACTAGGCCTGTAATTCAATTGTGCACAAACAGCACGGTTCAATCCCACCACTAGCATCTCAGTCTGGTTTTACAGTTTTAAACTGCAGTCTGAGTAGAAAAAATAATGTACTGCAACACATACATTTTCCATACAGGGCACACAGGTAAAGAAATCTGAATAGAAATAATAGTATGATATGTATAACTATGAAAGGTGCACAATTGCTGTGTTGATCATCCCCAGTCCTACAAATAGATGCAAGCTAGACATCCACACTCTGCAGTCTGGCCCAGACAAACCCCTCAAGTGTCATGTTGTCACGGATAGCTTCCCCAGTTGCCAAGAAATCTGCACACAGAGAATGTCACAGTAGATGTATGTGTAAGATGCAACATACACTCCAGGGCCTGCAACTAATATGTGAATCTGAAATATGTGTAGAAACAGCAATGTAATGTGCACACAGTTCATCTGCACAGGCCCACAGGTAAAGAAACGTCTGATGTGTATAACTATAATAAGGATACAATTGCCCTGTTGATATCTACAGTTGTTGGTGTGCTGTAGAAGCCCCATGGCACAGGTAGAGTGTAAGTGTGGTCAGAATATAGAGTAGTGAATAGTAGTGTACTGACAAATATACTTGACAGCAGTTGTCAATTGAATCTGTTCCCTTCCCCCACCACTCAACTGATCCAACCATCACACTGAAACCAACATGGGTATGTTCCTAAACAAACTTCTACTGTTGGGACCATTGTTCCATTTGGTTTATCATTGCTTAAACTGTGTGCATACTAATATTCCCTGTTGAATAATCATCTTATTGCCTGCCTGACATACCACTAACTGGCATGCTGTTGCAACCCTGAATGCCATTCCATATATGCATGAGTTCTGTTTGCTATGGCACTGTTATAATAGCACTGTTTTGGGTAAATGGGAATATCCATGTATGCTATTTTGACAAATATTTAATGTGCTGTGCATGACTAACCAATATTCATTGTTAATTTCCACACCATAGTACATATTGGAAGGGAGATCCCAGTGGATCCGCCTCTCCCACCCCACCTGACCAAGGCACTGGGTACCAGCATATCTGGGACCTAACCCAGACCTCCCTCATCTGCTGGTCCTGCACCACCCTTGGGTGGAACTGCTGCAGGGGATGGGGCTCACCCCCCCTGCAAAGTGGGTGCAGTGAGGACATTGTCACCCAGGATGAGGTCTGTGGCATGGTGCACTGTGTCTTCAAGACGTAGCTGGATGACCGCCTATGCAGGTGAAGGAGAGGTTGTCACAGCTAGAAGGGCAGGCGGACCATCCAGCCCAGTCCCCAGCACAGCCACCTTTGGGGCTGTGAAGTTGTAGTTGCGACTGCCATTGGGTAGGGACATCAGTGCCACTACTACCATCTTGGGGGCTCATGAGCCTCAGATTCCCAACCACCCTCCCCGTCAAGGTGTTTACCCCCCATGTGTCATATTCCACCCCGTCTGCTGTCTTGTCTGTCTGCAAATGCAACCTCTCCTACCAAACCTCCCTCACCACACTTACCAATAATCCTTCTTTAACATCCCACTCTCACCTTAAAAAAAGGGCATCTGTCCCACAAAAAAAGCACGTCCCATACATAACTCTGCATTTTACCCAGAGACATTTACTCAATACACAATCTAACCCTACCAATCAACCGTATTGTATGATGCCCACAAACCTCCCTTTAGGGTGTGAGGCTCCAAATTCTAAATTGCCCACTTTGAAAGCAGCTGTTGCTGCCAAAGAAATGCAGAGCTATGATCCTTTCTTACACCTACCTTGCACATCCCTACTTGTTTCTCCTCTTGTTTGCCCCCCTGCATGCCCCAATTTCACCATTTTCCTATCTCCCTTTTTTCTTTTCTTTATTTGAAATTAGCGTGAGTTTAAGTGGGCGTAAGCGGGTGTAAGCGAAGCTACACTCACGTAAGCATCGCTTAGCTCTGCGCAAACCCACTTACTATTGCTTTAAAGTGCCTTAATCTCTCTGTCTCCAACAGCTGCTGTTCTGACCAGCAACAAAATAATCAGCCCTTGCAAGTCTCAACCCCAGGACCCTGCACACTATCACCAAAGTGATTTACCACTAAGCCATGGAAATAAAGCTGATGTTTTCTCAAACATATCATCCAGCATAGTCATTCAACAGTAGGGGAAAATGTATTTATATATGTAGATGTCTGTATATGTGTATATATATATATATATATATATATATATATATATATATATATATATATATATATATATATATATATATATATATATATGTATATATATATATATATATATATATATATATATGTATATGTCTATATATATATATATATATATATATATATATATGTATATGTCTATATATATATATATGTATATGTCTATATATATATATATATATATATATATATATATATATATATAAAGAAAGAGAGAGATATAGATATATAAAATAACACAACAAATAAATATGTGACCAAAGGCACTGTTAATGGGGCTGATGGGGCCCAAATGAAATACCCCTTGTAATTATTGATATCCCCTCCTCCACACCGAAGAATCCTGAGTAAACCTGTATCACACACCAGTTGAGTCCAACTAGATCCACAAAAGCGGTATTTATCCCCTCCTCCACAGGTGAACAGATCTCCCTTGCAACACAATAACCAACACTTGCCAGTCTCATACCCAGGACCCTACACGACATAGCCACAACAAGTTAACAGTAATCCATCTCAGCTGTGCAATGTCAGGATGATATCAATAACATATCATGCAGAACAGTCTGTCTACCATAGGGAATGTACAGTGTGGAAGCAGTAAACATTCCAATGATACATACACACACACACACACACACACACACACACACACACACACACACACACATATATACATACATAAATCTCAACATAAGAAGTATTACCAACAAGCTAACAGACCTACATACATCATAGGCCTCTACAACCCTGATGTACTCACCATTACAGAGACCTGGTTTAAATCCAGTATCCAAGATGAAGACTTTCTCCCCCCAGGGTATAATACACATAGATCTGATAGAAGAAACAGGAAAGGAAGAGGAGTAGCCATTCTCTTTAAAAACACCCTTAACCTCCAGCTCCTGCACACTACACCACCCACTTTTCAAAATGCTGAAGTCCTATTTTCTGTCCTATCCATAAGAAACACCAAGAAGATCAATATAATATGCTGCTACATATCTCCAGGCATCAACTCACTCATAATAGAAGACATCCTACACTGGACAAAAGACAATGTACCTCAGGAAACAATCCTACTAGGAGACCTTAACACCGACTGGGCAGTCTATAACTCCAGCAGCCCCTCTACACATATCAATTTATATGGGTTCTCTCAACTAATTGAAAAACCAACTAGAATAGATAAGAAAACAAAGAAAAAAGAATCCATACTGGAATGGACACTAACCAACTATACCAAACAAAACTATACAGTAGGCTGTCTCCCAGATTACCTAAGTGATCATCTCCTCACCTTCCTACTCCACAAACACTCCAATCACCCCAAACCAGTAGTCTACAAACTCATACAAGATGACTGTAACCTTACCCCACAATACCTAAATACTGTCTTAAGTAGCTGCAACTGGGAACCACTACGGACACTCGGGTTAGACCAGGCAGTAGACTACTTCAATACTACCTTCTCTAACATCCTTAACAGTCTAACTCCCAGCAGAAAGATCAGCGTTAAAGCCAACTAAGCTAGCACCCAAAGGAAATATTCAAATAATTCACAAAAATTCTGGCATGCCATTAACTCCCTACTAAAGCCAGGCAAAACCACTACTCCAGCACCCAGCTCTGCTAACAATACCCTAGACATAGCTTCTCAATTTAATAATCATTTTATTAAATCCATCCTAGCCCTGTCCAGTCAAATAACCAAAACCAGTTTACCTCAATCACAACTCTACCTATCCCACATCACCCCTCTTTCAGCCTATCACCAGTGTCCACCTCAACTATCAAAAAACTCCTCATAAGACTCAAGCCAACCACAATGGCAGTTGATAACATACCTGCTGCATATCTAAAAATGGCTAGTGACTCCCTATCATATCCTATCTCCATCTTAATCAACCGCTCCATACTAGAATCCTACATACCCCAACTCTGGGAAGTATCTCACATCATTCCTCTCCATAAAGAAGGTAACTTCTATGAATTCTCCAACTACCAATCTATTGCCATTCTTTGCCCCCTATCCAAAATTCTTGAGAAATGCATCCACTCACAAGTGATGACATTTCTTAACACACACAATCTACTATCTACCACACAACATGGTTTCCGTCCACATCACAGCAATACCACAGCCCTTCTATCCTTCACTAATCATACAAACCTTCACAGGAATGATAACACATATGTATTGGCCATTTGCCTAGACCTCTCAAAAGCATTTGATATGGTCTCCCAGTCCATTCTACTAAACTCACTAACATCATTATCCTTCACCTCCTCTACTATAGCCTGGTTCAGAAACTACCTATCTGACAGGCAACTATCAGTCCAGTGGAAAGGAACTCTGTCTACACAACTTCCAACCACCATAGGTGACACACAGGGCTTTATACTGGGCCCACTATTGTTCTCTATTTTTCACAAATAACCTCAATAGCTCTACACAACATGCCGCACTCATACAATATGTGGATGATTCAACCCTGATCTGCTGCACCTCATCTCCCACCACCCTACATACATACACTCACTCAAGATACCTTTAACTCAGTAGAAAAATGGATATCAGGTATAGAGCTAATTCTAAATCCTAAAAAGACAAAACTGCTACTATGTACCCCAACAGATAAAAAAAATCTATCTCCTTTACCATAACATCTAAGGATGGCACCACCATCTCCCTCTTCTAACTACACCAAACGTCTGGGCATTGAAAAAGACAAAAATCTCCACTTTGATGTTCACATGTCATATACCATAAAACTAGTACACAAAGGCTAGGCTCCCTATACAGGCATAAGTCCTTTTTCTCACAGAAAGCAAGAGTCACTCTTGCACAAAGCCACCTCCTCTCAACTCTATTATATGCAGCACCAATCTTTACCCAAATCAGACAATGTGACCTAGACAAACTAGAATCATGCTACAATAAAATAGCCAAGTTTGCTACTAACTCAACCTATAGAACCCATCACTGTACTGCACTAAATGAACTAAAATGGCTTGAGCTACCACAGCTACTTAACTATCATCAGCTGGGCACAGCCTACAATATTCTCAAATATCCTGAAAAAAAACCCCTCATTATCCAACCTACTTACTGTCTATACTGCAAACTGGTATCTAATATCTAGTGAAAAATCTCTCCTCTCCATCACCAAGGCTAACAATAATGCAAAGAAAGCAGTCTACTCCCACACCATTGCTAGAAATTGGAACTCTCTTCCCTTATCCGTGTCCACTGCCCTCTCCACATCCATATTCAAAAACTCCCTCAAATTGCATCTTCTTAGTACCTGGTTATGCCCTTGTATCACATAACCCTACCCACACTGCTATTAACTCCCCAAACTCCTCTCTGATCACATGTTGGATCCCTGATCCCCTGTAGTCTTGGTCATCTGAAAGGGTACTTTTAACTGTAGAATATTACTTGATATATTTTCTTCTCTTACCAATGTATGACTGACATTGTCTTTTTACCTATGTTCTATATCTTTTTTAACATGGAGTGTTTTTATTTATTTATTGTTATATTACTATGCTCAGCATACATGATGTAACCTGTTTTGTGTATTATGCTGGATGTACTGTATTTGTATAACATGATACCGGAGCTTTTCTACCCAGGCCTCCACTGAAAATGGACCTGGTCCAGTCAGAATTTCCCTGTTAACAAATGTGAAATAAATAAATAAATAAATATGCATATACACACTCACACACACACACACACACATATATATATATATATATATATATATATATATATATATACATATATATATATATATATATATATACATACATACACATATACATATATTACTACGTATAGATATGTATAAGAAGATACATATTTAGAGGGTGCACAGCATATTGAACAGCCAGTATTCCTACAGTTGCCACCATTTAAAATGGTCAGTGTGTGATTCTTTCATGCAAAAGACAATTATTGCATGAAACATATACCCACAGAGAAGTCAAAGGATATGACAACACACACAGGTTTGCATACATAGAAATGTTTATGTGTGTACTATTTCAGTTGTATATGCCATTTCATATAGCAGTTAGGTGTTTGAAATACATAATAACTAAGTAATGCAACTCTCAAGCAAAACATTTGATACAATAATCTGAAAGCATAACATATGTTGCTGTCCAGGCCAAGGCCTTCAAGTAGTACAACAGTAAAGAAACACTGGCCTGGAAAATAAGAATCAATCAACACTAATTAATTACATATGTAGTTCACCAGCCTTCAATTGCAGTCTGCACACAACCCCTAGGGGGAAAATAATTATGTTGTCACAATGAAAATGTATCTGTTACATAACAATGCTTAACTTAAAACATCACTATCACACTGACAAACAGAACTTTTTGTAAGACAGTAAGCACTAGCCCACCACTGTTCCCATGGTGAAATGTATGAAAATGTACAGCCATATACA